>NW_009601665.1:0-3780 GCF_000690535.1 Cariama cristata | reverse complement strand
GCCTGCCCTGCCAAAGCTTCAGGGCTGCAAATGCTTCCTGTACTTAGAAGAAACTCAACTGAAAGAACTCCTGAAAAGAGAAATAGTCCTGCTTTAGCCAAACCGGGATACCTGCGCCAACCTGCAGTAACGATGTCCGGCAGCGACGCCCGCCGCCATCGTCTTCCCTGTGCTCGCTGCCGAGAGCCGAGATTCAGAGAGCGGGACCTGTTGCAAAAATCCAGCTCCTTTTTTTTCTCACCAGGACACGGGAACAACCATTTTATCTGCCCTTTGTGTGACTGACTCAACACCACGTTTCATACTGACGGTTGGAGTGTTTCTCTGCCTGGGTGCCAGCAGGGCGACACGGGTTACTGAACCCTGCAGACTTTTGGGTTCATTTCTGCGAGCTGTTTCCCCGCTGCCCACGCACCAGCTGGTACACGATGAAATCAGACGGGACCTGCGTGCCATGTGCTCCTGCAGGAAACCCGTGCCTTTGCCACAGCCACCGCGTTACCGAGGGTACGGTGTGGGAAGTGAGCCTGGTGAATAGGGTCCATACGGGTTTTGCTTTTTTTAACGTCTGTTTAGCTCCATGGAGTCATTCAGACACAGGAGAGTCGCAGCTTTCACTTTCCATTGAAAGTTTCCTAAATGCCAAAAAAAATCAAAACCAACCCAACAAAGGCAAAATAACTCAAAACTCAAAAGGCAATGAAAAACAGCTCAGTGTTGATCTTCAGAAAAGCCTTAGGGTTTTGAAGGCAGTTTGGGAGGGGGTGGTGTATCCAACTGCTTTACCCCAGTCAAGGCAGACAGGGAAAGATCCAGTAATACTACCAATTTCCTGGTTAAAACAAAACAACAGCAATATTAGCAAGTCATCCTTTCAATCTATTTTCCTGTCATCTACAGTTCAAGCACTGTGCAAAGGGATTTGCGGTCTGCTCTGGACACCACGCTGCAACAACACGCTTGCTCCTTCCCTGCAGAAACTCCTTTTAGCTGTTGGGAGAACGTTCACCCCGCAGCAGGGACAGCTACGCTTCCAAAGCCTGACTCCTGAAGGTGAGCTGCCACCGAAGGCGAGGGTCATTTTCTTCTCTTGGTGACTTCTATGGCATGCGTGTCATTTTAGATTCGGAAGCAGAAGAGAAAGGGCAGTGAGCCTAGTTGTCCAGAGCTGCCTTAGGGACACCACAATAAAGCACAAAGGTGTGTTCAACCTTTAGAACCAGGGATCTGCATCTCTCAGGCCACCAGAGCAAGTGAGGCTGTCTCTGTTGATGCTTTGCATCAACAAAAATCACGCCCTGTTTTAAAGCAGTGAGGTGGGGGTGCCTGCTGCCTTGGAGCTCTGCGATAGCTTGTCCTTGCTTGAAGGACAGTCCATGGCCATGTCTGGCAGTGCCAGCACGATGTAGCGTTTGTGCACGGGATCTGATAGTCTCATCCCACCTCTCGCCTCATCTCCAGGGAGAAAATGTTTCTGAGCATCCACCTAGGAACCTCCAGCTCCGTGTCGGTTGGTGGCCACTGCTTGGACCTTGGGCAAACTTATTTTCTCTCAAGCCACTCGGCAGCAACTCCTGTGTCCTGCTCCTTGTTCCTGCCCTCACCCGATCTCTCAGCCCAAGCCTGCTCTGCCCACCGGGGCTTGCCTGCTTTACCTTCAGCCTTGTGCATCTCTGAGCATCCATCTTCCAAGCTGCAGCCTTGCTCCCAGGCACGCTTTTCTTCCTTGTCTGGATCTGGTACAACCTTGGTTTCTTGGTCCTCCACCTTTCCTTGTCCTGATAGGGGTGGATGGCTTCCCTCTTCACCTCGAGGATGCTCATCACCCCCTGGCCTGGCAGCTCACATCTATAATTTCTCAATAACCAAGGGGTTTGGTGTCTTTAAAGTCTGGCTGATCGAAGCCTGCCCTGGCTTTTAGCCAGCTCAAGGGAGGAGAGCAAACAGGCCCAGCACAGGCTACGGCCGCGCGGCAACGCAACCCCCAAGGCTGAACAAGCTTTTCTACGTGACAGCGCGCGGTAACCAACCTCGGTGAGGAGGGAGCAAAGGCAAAGAGGATGAGGCGAGGCACATCAGCCCGGATGAGGAGACACAGAATTGAAAGGACTACCATTTCATGCACTCGGGAAGGGCAGTGCGTTGCCTCAGAGCTTGCTCGCCGCCGAAAGAAAGGCAGCCAGGGCTCAATGAGATTTAACTAACTACTGCAAGAGCCGCTGCTCAGTTGATTCGGACTCTTTTTCCTGCCTGGCCCTTTGTGGACAAGCCCCAAGCTGGAGCAGCGCAGCAGAAACACAGCCAGCAAATCTGAGAAAGGAGGGCTGCTTTCAAGCAGCATCTCCTCTTTGGAAACGGGGTCTCGGAGAAGGGTCTGCGAGGGCTTGGGGCACCTGGATGCAGCTGCCCCAACTCTTTGCCCCAAAAGGTAGTCGCTAAAGTGCTGAGCGAGCTGGTGGCGGAGGGCTAACCCAACCACGGGTTGAAGCTATGACAATCTGGGGAAATACCTGCTGATCGGAGGGGCAACACATTGGGGACCTGCCTGGCAAAGCCTGGAGGGCAGGGGGAGCCCAGCTGGGCAGCACAGCGCAGCGGTGGGTTTGGAGATGCCACGGTTGTGGCTGAGCCCTTGGCAGAGGGTGACCAACCGAGATCCCACGTGATTCAGCCTGGCCAGGGCATAGCCTCACCCCATGGATGAGGCCGGGAGGGTGAGAACCTACAAGGCTGGGCTGTCTCCCGGTACTGGATCCAGCCCATTCTTGCAGGGTTTAAGCCCTCTTTAACACTCTGCCATGTTGTCTCCCCCGTTACCGGTCTACACTGGGCTCCTGGTACGGGCTGGGAGCATTTGACCCAATTTTCCAACTTGTACCATGCCAGTACCGCCCTCATCGGATGCTCCCCAGGGCAGGGCAGAGGCAAGGAAACAACAGCCGTGCTGCAACATCCCCTCCTTCCAGGCAGGCAGGGGCTGCATTCCCAAAACAAATCTTTCCAGCAATAAAAATGGAGAAGAGATACCTGCCTTGCGTAACCCGGGCTAAAATGCACGCTGCCCCACGAGAACAGCACCCGGAGAGGTGGCGGAGGACCCCACCGACCACAGCAGAGCCCCAGGAGAAGCTGTGCTGCAACCCCAACACCTCCGTGTCTGCCAAGGCGTTTCCGTTGGCTGCTGGGGAAGGTGCCCTGATGCCACGGTGATGGGCAGGGCTGGAAACCTTCACCGGAGGCCGCAGGCAGGGAGGATCAGAAGCACTCACAGCGCACGGGTTGAGGCTGCCGTCACAGGGCGGATTCGGGCGGGTAGGACCCGTGCCCAGAGCACAGGAATGGAGAGCGAGCAGACAAGTGTCTGAAAACCTGCCTCGTCCTGGCTTTTCTTCCCTCTTTTTTAAAGTACAAGGTAAAACCTTTATTACAACTTTTCATTCATAGGTATACAACATCTGAAAGACAGATATGGGGAAAAAAAGTAATATTGTTATAAAATGTCACATTTATTGCTACATTACTGTTATATACAGGACAGTTCTCAAAATCTACTTTAAAAAAGTTAGGATTATTTAAAAATTCCAAATAATCCAGCCAGCTGTTTTGACACTTGTATAAAATTATTTAAAAAAATGAAAACAATTCATATCTTGAGGCACTCAGAAACACAATTTTATCCCCCAATTGTGATTCATTTCAAAGAACAACTCATTTCCCCACCCCCAAATACTTTATTTTTTTTATTTTCTTTTTTTTTTTTTTGCTGGGTTAGGCATATAT
>NW_009601664.1:8402-13297 GCF_000690535.1 Cariama cristata | reverse complement strand
ATGATTCTATATGGTAAATAAGCATTAACTGCTCCTGAACCATACTGGTCATGGCACTTAGGCCCTCTTTTTTTAGGACAGCAAAGAAACAACAGGCATAAGGGTAATGACCACTTGGTATTTTGACCTTGTTTGGAAAACTCATTGACAGAACTTGCAAGTTCTTCCTTCAGCAAACTATTACAGCTGATTTAGCTCTTCCTTCTTATGACAAGACTCTGTATTTATTCTAGACTTTCATGTAGCTTTCCAAGTGGCAGTGCAACAGTTGTGTAATATTTAATTTAGAACAATTACACAAAGAGGCTTTATTCCAGAGAAACAGGAAGTCATAACATGTACGCAAGAAATAACCATGCTTAAAGATTCAATTTCTGAATCTTTTCACAAGAAATTCTGCTCTTAATACAAAAAAATATTTATTTATACAAAAGGCCCAACAAGTATCATGATACACAGTGCGAACATTTATATGCAAGGACTTTAGATGTCAAATCAAGTTTTCAGAGCAGTTTACGGCAAACATTTGTTTACCACTTTTGATCGCGTATAGTCTGTCATATAAACTCAACCTTTTAGATGTCTGTCCTTTCAAAATTCATACTTCTAAATCGTTCTTCAAGCACATCAGAATCTTCATCACTGTCTGTAACTCCAAAGTTTGCATTAAAATCCAGCTCCTCCTCCAATCCACTGCTCTCTTGGCCATTTTTAGCAGTCACACTCTCAGTTCTGTCTTGTCCTTTATCAATCCTGCAGAAAGCAAGAGGATATTATCATCACCTACTTTTGGAATTTAATTTTCTTTTAAATAAGAATGGGATGGAGAATAGAATATTCTCTCGGGAATGGAAGGGGCTGGAGGTAGGAAGAAGGAGGAGAAGGACAATAACCTAAAGTTACTTTCCCGTTGACTAGGAAGGATGTAAAAGACAGTAAAGGCATCTGTGAAGAAAAAATACATACATATGACCAGCTTGACCAAGTAAGCAACTGCTAGGCAGGGCAGTTGTCACAAACTAGTAAATTAATACAAGATGCTCAATAAAGAGAGAATTCTAGTAAAGAATAAAGAAAAAAAAAAAAAAGCCTGGTAATTATATTGTGGTAACCGCTCAATATCAGCTTTTGTTTAGTTTTTCTGTTCACTAGTAACTGAATCATCAAATGACAAAATGCGAACAGCACATGGGCTTATCCATATTTTATGGTGCTCTATATAAAAATCCATTCTGAAGTACTTTGTTCCTAAGGAAGATACACAATTTACCCTTTGGTATTAAAATAAAGCATCTTATCCAAATAAGACCTTTTATGGCCCAAGCCCACTAACATCAATAGGCATTTCACCCTAGTTTCAGGAGAAGAAAGGGAAGGCAATGACTTCTACCGATTCCTGTCAGGATTATTCAGAATGTGGCAGAAAGTACAACAGCTTCTTGGCAGTTTCCAAACAAGTTTATTAAAAGAGGAAGAAACAGTGCAGTACTGAAACTATGAGCTACTTACGGAATTACTATTTCTTCTTCTTTTCCACATTTAGCACAAACTTCTAGTTTACCAGCACATGGTCGACAAATAATATGGTAAGGATCTTTTACTGTCTTCTGGAGGCACTTCACACTGTGAGGAGAAAGAAAACATGATTAAAAAAGTATTTGTGGACACTTACTAAACATTCTGTGTTCTAAGACAATGTAGACATATTCCTCAAAAGAGGAACAATGTGTTATAGGCCAGTTTCAGATGAAACACTTGGTGTTTTAACAAGCAGCACTATCAAAATCTTTGCCTGTATTCCCTCTCCTTTAACTTTTTGAGGAAGAATTATTCAAACAAGAACGGAAGAAGAAACATAAAATCAAGAATTTTTACATTTAAAGTGACAAAAGAAACCTTTCCATTCATTTCAGTAGGTAGTTTTACTTTAAAAGCTACATAACTTCTTCTTCTGGTTTAACAATAAAAGAAAATAAGAATATGATATAAAAAGGTGCACGCATTTTACAAATAAAAAGCTTTCAATTCCAACACTGCAATGTCTTCCTCTTGAACTTCTCAGAGCATAAACCAAGCCAGTGCTGGACTTTGCTTTCTATGAACACAAGTCTGCACAGAACTGTAGTCTGAACAAACCCAAATCCAGGCTATTCTTTTTCAAGATATGATAAAACTCTGTAGATTAAGTAATTTCTGAAATGTTATGTCTTAATATTCAGCTGACGTTTCCAAAGCCTTATATTTCTGGAGAACAGAACCTGGAACTACATATCCCATGTAATGTAGCTGTCCTAAGAGTCACTCCTTCTTGGTTTTTCAGGCACTCAAGTCTGTCAGGAAACATATAACATACAGTTCTGAACAGTGGATTTGCAGACTTGGCTGAAACAGGCTAGAAGAAAAATATCAAGTATTTTTGCATGCCTTACAAGGAGAGATGCACTAACCAGCATCTAGTGAAACAATTTTTACTTGCTTTCTTAAATCCCACTCTTAAGCACTATCACCTTCTCCCTACTATCTTGATCTAGGCTTTGCTGAGCTTTAGTTATTAAGATGCGCATATCCAATTCCTTAAGAAGCTGTAAAATCACAAGAATTGCTGTAGGACATAATGTGAAAAAAAGCAAAGTCTGAACTGCATAGTGTTTCTGGTCTTCCCTCTCACCCAGGAAAAACCTACAGTTAGATGTCACTGGAAATACTTACTTACTTTGGTTTTTTCCCCTTCCTTCTATGCTCAGTTACATTAGTATTAAAAAAATGTCTACAGCTCTTCCCAGCCATGTCACACCAAACAAGGTTACTATCAAAGCAAGGTGGATAGACCTTTTTTTTAAAAAAGTAGTTTAATTTTTACTAATTAAATACTTGAAATAAAAGCAAATTAAGGATAACTTGTCAATGTACTAACAAGCATAATTCTGAAGATGTAAAAAAACTAAAAATAAGTTGAGGTACAGAGAAGTCCTCCATTCCCGTCATCTATGATGTGAACAATTAATTTTTTTTTCTGCACAGTCAAATTTTTAAAGTCTATAATGTGTTTACCTCACCTAGAAATTTAACCCATTGAAAATCTTCACTGCCTTGTCCTTTCAGAACAGCAGCCCACTCAGCCGTGGTACTCCTGAAGGCTGGGCTAGAAACCACCACCTGTAGAGCTAGAATGGTCTGCAGCCCGATTTACTTGTTCAGAAATATGATGGAAAACATCACATATTCTGTCATAAGCAGCTGTCCCACAATGCCACTTCTTCTATTTCCAATGCTTCCCTGATTTACATGCTTCTTTGCCTACTTTTTTCCTTTGGGGGGGTAGGCAGAGAAGAGGCAAAAGAATCAGATTCACCACAACATGATCCGTTACAGCTCGTTACTTACAGGGTGCACATATTCATTTGAGAAAGTTAAAAAATACAAATCCCAACTTTATCTGTGGTGAATAGAAGCCAGAATGTTTACTTTGAGAACCAGTGAGACTTCTACCTAATCAATATTTTTTTTTTGACATGAAAGGGTGAAATTGTTTACTAAAACCGAAATACTTGTTGCATACGATTTCATATTTAAAACTAAAACTTTTCACAAGTGGGGGATATAGTATGAACAAACATTCCTTCCCTTTTAACCTGCTGAAAATCAAAATAAAATACACGATCATTCAGGGAACTGCACACATAAATTTACAGAACCTCTTCAAGCAGTTCATAAGTATTTCAGAAGTATGTAACTGAAAACAACACACAAACGCAGAGTGAACTACTGTGACAAAGCCGGCTATATCATACACCACAGCCCAGCTCTAGTTCTTTGATTTCAATGTTTCATTGTTGAAACACTGGCTGTGCCTGCTGCCACAGAGGTAAGGACCTCTACTGCTGAGCAATTAAGAAGGAAGCAGAGAGTATCCACTTCAGAAAATGTAAAAAAATTATCGGTTTGTGATACGTTAAGATATTTATCACCTTTGTTATGTACTTATCCAAAACCACCTAATACAGAACTGTATGCAAATAATGCCAAACGTTTAATATTTAGGATTATAGTTTCACATACAAAAAGACAGAACATGCCAAGAGGTAATGAAATGCATACATTGCAAACATTTTGTAGGAATTCAGGCCTCAGTAATGCTAAGAACAGTGCTGCTGATGGCTTCTGATGAGACACAAAACTAAAGCCTTCCTCTCCTTATTTCTCTACTAGATAGTTTTTGTAAACTACAGAAGTTAAGAGATGTGCAGATTCCTCTCGTATTGACTTGCAACTAGGCCTCAGAAAATCGTGTTACAAGTGGTTTAGGTTTGACTTTTTGTTCAGGAGGACACACTGACAGTTTTGGAAACTTACAGTTTCCACAGTTCAACCATTTTAACAGCAAAGATGGAAGCAGTTGCATTTCTACTGTGTTTTCTTTTCAAAAGTTTAAGATAAAAGACTAATGAATGAGAAAAATCAATGTTGCATATATATTGTCATTGCAGACTCCAAATTTGAAGAATGTCACGTAGTAGTAGCTACTACTTGTGAATTTCCAAAACTAGAATATTTTCTAAAAAGCTCACAAACTACATTATCAATGATTAACACAAAGTATCTTAACTCACCATTTTTTAGGTTTTGATAATAGTTTGTACTTGCTGAATTTCACCCGCCACTCCAAGATACCTTTGCAATGTTGACACACTCCATCATGAAGCTTAGCATTTATTTTCTAAATAAATAAAAAGAAATAAGAATACATTGAAGATTTTCCACTCCTGTAAGTATAATTTTGCTTAGAAAGCATTTCCACCCACCATGTGATCAATACAGTATTTAGAAAGATGTTTGCTCGATATTAACATAAGCATTTCATATATGTTTACTGCTAGTAATTTTCGTCAGTGGAA
>NW_009601664.1:0-8371 GCF_000690535.1 Cariama cristata | reverse complement strand
AGAGTGCTGAGGTCTTCTTTTACCTTAGGCAGTTTTCATAATTACTATCATGATTTTAATTTTGTTAACAGTAGTACCTATGTTATTATACTGTTAATATTATAGATTTTTTTTTCATCTCTAAAGATACAAAACAGATTTAAGTAGAAATGAGCCCTGAAATACTCAGTTTTTAGCCAAAGAAGACAACTCGTAAGACTTAACATTTAACTTATTATTGCTCAAGCTATCATTATACTACATACTTCAAAAAAGTAGTCTCAGGATTTTTTCTCAGATCACTATAAAGTAGAACCCACATATTATTTGCAGTCAAATTATTCAATGTCTCTTTCATCATAAACTTCCTTTATGAAAAAGTCACACATTTTTGCTCATAAGTATCTAAGATAAAATCCTCAAAGTGGTCATTTGAACTATGATATATTTTCAAGACAATGCAAAGTCTACCTTAAGATCTCCTACAACATTTTGCGTTTAGCTTGCTCTGGAAAACAAAATGTCAACTGGTCAGTACTATTTGCACAACAGAAATGCACTGAGATTTGAACTAATATCAAATCACACTGTTACCTTAAATAACAAGCAAAATATACTTGTACATTCAACCAACTTTTATTTCTTCTCTATCTAAAAATGCCAGTAGTAACTTTATCTATTATAGAGTTCTGTGTATTCATTCAGAACTTTAAAAACAGAACTTTCACAATTTAAAAAAAACACGTATTGCCAAAAAAATTCTATTGTGCCTATAAGACAGCTTAAAAATGGCTACCATACCAAAATTACATTATTAACATGGTCTAAAATATATCTAATTTTTAGAATACCTAAAAGTTAATTGGAACAGATTCTGCATTAATTGGGAATATTCTTTGCATACAGTAGCTTCCCAATTTCCTGTTTTTATGACCCACAAGAGCTTCTTACTACTCCTTAAAGTTCTACTTCAATACACTAGACAAAAGAACAAGTCTAGCTTTAAAAATACAGTATCCTATTCTGAAAAATGTATGTGGCACAGGAAATGCTACTGACAAGTGAGACAGTGCGACTATGCTACAGGACTTGTTTTCCATTGTTTCCATTTTTACTAAACTTCAACCATTCAGTATGAGTTTTCCCATGGTGCAGTTACCTGGAGGTGTGGTGGGTTTTGGCTGGTTCAGTTAAAAGACAGTAAACTTTTTTCAAATGATCGAATACAGACTTGGCATGTTATTAAAAAAAAAAAAAAGAAACAAGGTTTTGCAGAATGCTTGAATATTCAATAAAGCAAGCTGTGGTTCTGACGTCAGCCATGCATTACGAATTAAATTTTCCAAGAAAAATAAACATTTGGCTAATGTGGAAAGTTTCTGAGAGAAGAAAATCATTGGTAAGTTCTCGGCAGATATCAGTTAAAAGGCTGGCAATTCAAATTGCTGTCAGCACTGACTGTGTTCATTCTTTGAAAATTCATGCGATTTGAAGATAAGCCTTCTTTTCAGTGCTTGACTAGCACAAAGTAAGGCTCCAAGTAGTACAGCCTGAATAAGCTTCTAATAACCTGCAAATTAGCCTGAACTTCCCAGTTCTCCCTCTCACTACCCTGATTTGCATTAATTAGTAATGCAGGAGCGGAGAAAGACACAGTGTAATTTGTATTCCCAGATGTCCTTTACTGTGATCAACTATTTTTAGTATTGCTAAGGCAGAACCCAATAAACATCAAAAGATTGCAATCGTTTAAGCTGAAGACAAGTAGTTGTCTTTCCAAAGGGAGTTAGCTTCCTGGCTGAAAACCACCTCGTTTCCCATAATACTTCCTGACATCACGGCTGGGGCTGGGAGCTCTGTTACTAAGTGATGCAGGGACAGGCTCAGCAATGCGTAACACACTTGGAATGCAAGAGGCCACGCTCGGGACTGCATGTGGCATAAACAATGCAGAAGAACAAGATAGATACCACTTTCACCTCTCATCTGAAGAAAATCCAAAGTTTGTCAAATAGGCAGCCTGCTACAAATTCTGCTAAATATTTGCTATGGAACAAGGAAATACGCATAATTATTACTAACAGAGCTTTATAAAGCTCTTCCCCCTTCCAACATGCTTACCATCTGGCTCCAGAATACACAACAATCATACAGTGATGAATTTCTTTTTTATTTTTGTTTTCTATCAGACAAACTAAAACACAGGCCATCCCAAATTCCGAAGATGCCTTTTCATGTTACTTGTGGTCTAGATCTTTGCATGAAAATACCACCTCATAGCAAGGCCAAGAGACTAGTCATGTGGCATATAGACTATATTATTGGGACTTCTTCACCTTTGCTTCGAACAACAAAGCCCTGCACCTTATCTGATGCCTTCATACCAACGATTAGTCCTCCCTCTAATTTAACACATTATTTCACCACTGAAAAAGGTCTTTAGAAGATAAGTAACACACAAGAAGCTCCAAAGTCAAGTAAAATAAAGTTCATGTAATTCAATTGCACAGCAACAATCACATTATCCACACAAGGGCAACGAATCTCTATCAGAGCTGGTCTGTGAATTTAGATTACTTCTACACAGTCACACTTGAACTGTTCTGTTTTCTTCGGATCATCAGCGACACTTCAAATGTCCAGTGCAAAGATAAAGAACATCGACCCACACGTTGCCTAAGAGTCTTCTGACACTAATTAGACTGTAGCTACGAAGATTACATTTATCTGTAACTTAAGATCCTGGTCCAGGCACAAAGATGCCTAGATTTTTCAACCTAGTCACCTGCAGGACCACAAATCTTTCACAGCAACTAAAAGAAACCACATGGTATCTGCTCAGAAAGTAACAACTGGAAGAAAGACAACAGCTTCTAAGTTCTAATTTTCTCCTTCTAACAGGCACACATACAGCACAGTCTCTTCCTCCCTCCCCTTCAGCAACTTCCTGTATTTTTTACGCAATGTTGGCACTTCAAGTATGGGGTTGTGTAGTTATTCATTGGCTCAGCACATCTGAATACGAGAGAGACTATGACTTTACAATCCTTCTACCAGGCTGTTGATTTAGAAAATCAATACAGAATGATGGACGGATGTAAAGCAAGCAAGCAGGGAGATTTACAGAGTTTAACCTTCACTTATGTTTGCCTTCTAAGTTTATTTTGCTCAGAAAAAATGCCTGACATTTAAGTGTTACTATTACTAAAACAAGTTGATAATTTACTGTGGTTTTCTACACTAAATTCAACATTTCCTTTGACCAAAATAAAGTATCATATCACTTTCAAAAGCAACACAGACTTGAAGAAGCAAAGCAAGCTGTCCCTAATTAAAGATTTGGATAAGCTGGTTTTTCAGATTTTTGAAATCACCAAAGAACATGTGGGAGTAAGTTCTCCTAACAAACTGGCAGAGAAACTTTCCTGGTATCTCAGTTCCCAGTCAGAATGGGGAATTTATTAGTTAAATCAAAGAAATCCCTCTGCTACTTACCTTTCCTATTAACGTGCACTTTTTAATATATTTTGTACATTGTTTAAACTTTCGTATATTTGTATTTTCTTCCTTTTGCCCATTCGATAGCTTGCTTTCCTTTAAGGGCACAAAAAAACCCAACCCACACAAAGACCTGAACAAGGCTTGTCAACTTCATTATTCCCTTCCAACTTTTCTACCCAGCTCTTATGCAGGTAGTTAGCTCTCAGGCATGAAGAGGTGGCAGTGCTTATGGTGTGAAATGGACTTCTTAGAGTGAGAACTACTCTGACAGGTCAGATTACGTTTGCTACAGCAGTGTCTTTTTTTTTTAACACTTATTTCCCTGTTTCAGTCAATAGCTTTTTCCTCTTTTCTTTTGCCATGCTTCCCTCCAAAGACAAGTGCAACTCATCCAGTGCTTACAGTATGTCTACATATTCCCCAAAGAAATTACAGTTATGCAATACAGACATATATAAACAATCTTAAAGTATACAGTCACAAAATGTTCCATGTGCATATTACATACATACTGTCAGGTCAACTGCATTAACAAAACAGCATCCTCTGTATGCTTACATAACCCAATATTAAATCATTTAACAACCCACCAAAAGCAGTTCAGAATGTATTAAAGTAAACACAAGCACCTACACCTACCAGCTTGGTACACAAAATAATCCCTAGCTTAAGCTAGCATTAAAGCATTCACAAGCAAGATGTAATGATGGGGTTTCAAAGAAGCCTCACTGTCTGTTTGGAAGTTTCTAATTATGTGTGAACCTATGGGTATTTTGATTTACCCTACTGAAAGCAGACTGCTACTACTGAGCACACATCAGTAGTCTATTCTGCTGTAAATGAATGCAACGTCAATGCCATCCATAAACTTCCTTGTTGGAAGCACACGTGATACTGCTTCAATCAACAAGGCTGAATGCAGCATTTCTGAATAACTACACTTTTCAGAAAAACAAAACTCCACAGGATCTCCAGCTATGACTACAAAGCAGTTAGAGTAGATCAGGGCAGACTAACAAACATGAAACTGTGATTCCAGACACCAGCTTTCCAGGGTTCTAATACACATTTCACAGGCTGAAATCAAGTCCTACAAAGAGCTTCACTTGCTCACCTATTGTATCAGTATTACTTTAAATTCCATTTTCTACACAGATATTTTCTCATCTCTTTCTAAAGAGAAGTATATTTAACATTTTAACCAAAGCCTTAAAGTCTTCCTTACATCCATACTGGTTACGTATGGATGGCTATATAGCTAGAACCTAAGGCCATTTTGTGTTTTATTGCTATGGACTTTAAAACACATGAAATCAGAAGTTTTCTCTAAGCCCAATTCCACATGGCCATCTTGGAGATCAAGATGTTTATGTTTAGCTTTTCAGATCCATGGTCACTGATCTGAAAAAACATGCAAGCAACCAGCAAGAGAATGTACACACTTGGAAGGACTGACAGTCAACTCCCACCCTCTTCCCCACAAAGAACTGAACACACACAGACACAGATGTTCTCTCTCTCTCCCTGCATGCCCCCCCCCTCCCCCACCCCCCGTTCCCACCCTCTGGAGGTAGATTAGAGTCCAGAATAGATATTACGCTTGCTCCTGTTCTCCTTACATGAAAGGCTATAACCCAGGCCTGAATGCACTTCTGAACTCAGAATAACAGGGGTGCCTAGAGAGTAGACTTTAGCCTACCAAGCTATACCATGTTGCAGCAAGAACAGAAACTAGCCAAACTCCAATACTGTTACCCGATAATTCCAGTTGGCTACTGGTTTATCTGCATCTCCCCTCTGAGCTTCAAGTCACGATCACTGACTCGGTATTTAAGCTCTGTATTCACCTGTTGTGTTCCTACTGCCTTCCCATAGTCTTAAGAGTGCCTCCACTGAAACAAATTACTTATCCATATAGTCAGCTGAAGAAGTAGCTGACAACACTACTATGGTAAAGCTGAAGTTCAGAGTTAATAAACTCTGAAATTTAGGGAAATGCAGATTATCATATGGGGCGTACTTAATGAGAGGAAAGAAATGGAGAAACAGATCAGTCATTTGGGTGTAAATCTGAATCACTCTGTGGTTTGCTATCTTATTACAATGGAGTTCTAAATGTTCTCATTGACCACTATCTGCTTTCATCTCTAGAACTAGTCCAGTTTCCCTGTTGATTTACATAATACACTTTACATAAAATGTATATTCATATAACAATGCATATTCCTCAGCTTAGTGCCACAAACAGCTGTTCTGGAATATACTATGTAAAGGAAGCACACATAAACAAATTTCAAGATTCAATAACTAACACCACAGTGTGCCTTACCCTGTCCTGACTCTTCCTTCTTCAGTTCATCCCAGGATGCAAGCTTTCCCAGCACTGCTGTAAGCAGTTACCCAAATACAACAGAGAGGCAGCGTACTTTGCTGCAAGGGTGTTTCACCTCAACTAGCCTATCCCAGAGTAATGCTGTAATAAAGAAGGTTCATTAGAGGAAAGACAGATGGAGCTTTCAGCATGTTCTGCAAGTAATCAGATCTGTGGTCTTTAAGATTAGAAAATGGATGCCAAGGTCATCAGTGTCAGACAGAGAGCACAAAACCTTTCAAAAAGCCTACAAAACAACTGGATAACAACTGCCAGTAGAGAAAAGTGAAAAGACTATTAGATCAATTTCATCTGCAGATACTGCTTCACTAAGAGAGGCAGCAATAACGCTGCAAATAACTACCTCAACTCCACCCACAGTACAACCTGAAGCTACTGTAGTTAATATTCAACATAGCTAATACAGTGCACAAATGCAGCAGGATACAAATTTTAAGCTAAAAAGCATTCTGCAGCCTTTCAAAACAGTATTGCATCGGACAGTGTATAACCATAGCCAAAGATAGGCCAAATATCTAAAAAAAAAAGTTTAGCAGTGATTTACAGGAGATCCACCCTCTTTCAGCAGCTCTGAGCATGCTTCTGATCTACTGAGCTAGTGAGAGGTGGAAAGGAAGAATGCCTCACTCCTGTACCAGTTGCTGTGATCAAATTGCTGCTATTTCTTCCTTTCCTTCATCACACCTTGAACATGTGTGGCTGTGGCACATCATTCAGGACTACACAAGAGAGATGCGAAACTCATCATTCAGCATTGTCTGTATCTCAACTATGACATTAATCACCACTTAATCTTTGTTAGAGAAAAATGCAACCTTTCCCTTTACCACACACTATCTAACCCTATAATCAGAAGCACCTTCTTCATGAAGCTTCTTCCCTATGTTCAGCCATCTCCATGAACTGGCAAGCAGAGAGGGAAAAGAAATCATTCACTTGAAACAGAAATTAAAAAGACACAGTCCCAAATCACAGTTAATGCCCAGAGTGAATCTTGGCTACATTCAAAAGCTTTGAAAAAAAACTTTTATTTGTTTGAGTGCATGGTACTGTGTAGCCAGTTCTATATGACATAAAATACTAAACAAGGGAAAAAAAACAGCCATATGGGTATTAAAGTGATTACTCCAGTTACAAAACTGATGTCAGAATTCAGTTTCTTTTTGAAGTCTTTTCTGATAGACCAACTGTCTAGGATATTTTTGCGTGTGTATGTGTGTAGAGACCAGACAGGAAAATACCCTCCCATCAGGGATCACGGAGTGACTCACACAATAACACGAGCACTGCTTAGAAGCCAGGAAAGCAGCCTGCTCAACTTGCAGAATCAGTCCTACAGCATCTAACACCACCCCCCCAACTAAAAAAAACCCAAAACTCCTCCTTTGGTGCCACTGCTTTAATTTACTACTTTCTTCCCCTCTCTCAGTTCTTTTTGACAACCCAGTCAGGTTCAGTTAAAGGGATATTGACCAACAGCAATAGCACCAGATAAGCCTCTTTGAGAATGCCCACCTTGTGTTTTGTTTTATTAATTTCTTTCAGTTTAGCTTGTAAGACAAAACATCCCACTTTCATGTTGTTACTGCTTGAGCATACTGCTTGGTCTTCATCCTCTGCCACAGTGCTATTATGTTACCACAACTACAAGCATAGAGCATGTTCCAAGAATATATTGTAAACCATTTCCTTTTCCTTGCTTAGAAACAAAAGAAGACAACAATGGTCTTTTGTAACAATAGTGTGAAAATATCAAACCACGATAATGTGTGTAGCAAAAGCACTGATAAAACAGTTGAAGACACCTTTCCATGTAACTACTCAGAAAAGCCCCTTAGGATTTTTTTAAAGTCTTAAAGCAAACATCAGTCTTTTTTAACTTGTCTCAAAAGTATGCAAAGTGAAACTTGAAATTTGCAAGGATGATGGGGGGATTTGTTCAAAATAAATTCTCAAAATATTAAGATGTCTGAATTAAGACCATGTAGTCACAAACTTTGAGAAGACCAAACACCTTTCAAGAAGTCACATGGATAACAATGCAGGGAATGTCTACTTACTGCACTCACTGCTCAAAGGCAAATCCTTTATTTCAGTTTTCCTCTTAATAATTCTTTGCCTTAACGAGGGCCTTTCATGTCAGAAATGTGATTCAAGTATCACACAAGGTATTTGCTCACAGAACAGCCCAACACAGGGGCCAGGTGACAGCTGACTGAAAAGGACTGTTATGGATTACTCTCTTAATGCCACAGTGAATCTTTTGACAGACCTGGGCCAAAGCTTCTCCACCGCTAAAATGAACACGTTTCCCAGCTTCCACTGCTGTGTGACTCCATCTGCGATCCTGAAGCTCTTCAAGACCTTCTGGCAGAAGACCACACAGGGACAGGCCACCACTCCAACGGCATCTGTACACCCAGCAGGCCGCAGAGGCTCCTATTTACGCTCTCGGCAGCAAACGCCACCAAACCCCTTCCGCCGCTCCGCACCCCAACC
>NW_009601663.1:39565-53307 GCF_000690535.1 Cariama cristata | reverse complement strand
TGCCGGGGCTTCTCCCCGCTCAGACATCTTCCCCGCCCCCTACCCCGCCACGCAGCCGTAAAGTGCGGACGGGGAGGTCGAAACTCTTGCCGTAAAGCAGCCCCGCGGCCCGTACCCCGGCCAGGAAGCCGCGAGATGCCACACTGCTGAAAAAGCGCTCTTCCCGCGCCCGGCGGCGCGCGGCGCCTCAGGGGCTGTCGGTGCCTCAGGGGCTTACTCCTTGAGAGGGTGGTGCGGTGCCTGCTCGCCTCAGCGGGGCTAGGCGTTAAATTAACCCGTGTATTAACAGCACGGAAGCGTAGTGGTACTTTATATCGCTGCTTGTAACGCGGCCGTGCGAGGCAGGGCTGGGCGAGAATGCGTGTGAGGGAGAAACAAGCAGTCGCGGTAGTCACGGATGTTAACGGTCCCTCTGTCCATCTATGCGCGGGTTGTCGAGGGCCGTTTCTTGTGCCTAAAGGATTTTTTTTGTTCTCCTCTTGCTCTACAAAATTCTTTTAGTCTGAAAATAGTATTTCCGGAGAAGGAAGATAGGCTCTGCTCTGCTGCCTGCTACTGTACTCCGTGGCAAGTCCCTACTACAGCTATAAATGAAATAACTGCAGTTGCCAGAGTTTTATTTATTTATTTCAGAAACCACAGGTCCCAGAGTCATCATAATTATGAACAGTAAAAAAAAAAAACTTCTGCCAAAGGGGAAAAGTAATCTGCCCACAGGCACAGCATCTTTCCTGCTTTTCTTGTAGGAGCAGAAACAGGTCTTTCCTCCCTGAAGGAGACATTCCAGTCTCAAAAAGCGATTGCTTTTCGGGGCAGTGACAGAGGTGAGCCATGCCCCGTATGTAAGATTTAATCTCACATAATCTTCGGAGATGAAGGGAGATGCTTAAAATGGTGTGTGTTCTATAGTGTTTTCAGCAATAAAGAGTCTCTCTTTTCTTCTGCAGAACTGTAGGCTCCAATGAAGCATTACATAATATATAGCAAAAGGTTGTAGTTTACAATTAATAAAAGCTCTGCCCAGGTCTGTGCTGTAAGATCAAGGTTGTGATAAAAGTGTTTGTGGGAAAATAGTACAGGCTTGTTTTAAAAATATGACAGGATGTTTTTAGACTGGCATCTTAATTAAGACTAAATCATGGCTGTGCTGCAGATCTGTTGAAAGAAGGGCAGGCACAAAGTTTTCAGTGGTGAGAGTTTTTAACTTCTCCCTATGGGTGCCCTTGAGCTACTGGAGAGAAGACGGCTGCCTTTCATTTTGCAGCTGTCAGCTGACATTCTCCAGATGGCCAGCTACAGATTCAACTCTACCACGTTTCACTGGCTCATCCAAAACATAAGCGAAGTGAAAGCCTCAGCTAGCCTGTGCTTGTAGGCCTGCATGCAGGAAGGTTCCCCACCCATACGCAGCATCAACCAGTTTACTCTCCATCACCAACTTACTGGGCCCAGACTGGTCCCTGCCTTCTCCCATCTTCTCAATGCTAGAGGACTTCCTTCACCGAGTTACAATCCTGCTGGCCTCTCTAGGCAGTTATTAGTCTAAACCACTTGCCTATATTTGCTTTCTCAGAAGACGTGAAAGGCTGGTACACCAGGGGAGCTGAGTTTCCAAACATCATAGTGCACTTCATCAAGCTTCTATTTAAAGAATTATTTGTGTGGTAAACACAAGCTTGAAAGTTCAGAGAATTTGCTTCAATTTGTGCTCTGCTGAGATTCTCTTTGGAAAATCTCCATTCTTTTCTGTACCTTAGTTTCTCAACTGTATTACGGGAGAAGCATTTCTTACATGCCAGGGAGGTATTATAAAAAAATGTGTATATTATAGTTCATTATTTGTTTAATTAGTATGATACTACTATATAAATAACATACATATATTAACTAAGAAGTAATAGAGCCCTTGACATAGTGTATAGAGGAAAATGGGATGACAATAATATATTTTTTAAAAATCTGCGGTCAGCTTCAAGTAATGATGTTTTAGTAGTATTTTAAAAGCACACAGTGGGCATTTAGGAGGGCTAGATTTGATATATATGGGAGGATTTTGCCAAATGTGAGTTCTTAAAGGATTGCAATGGTAAATGTAAAAAAAAATAATTCTGGAATACCTTGAAGACGTGGGATCTTAAGAGATGAGCTTATTTGGGGAGATTTTTTTACATACCAGAATATTTCTCTGTCATTCAAGGACATTGAAATACTTTTTTTATATGTGGGTTGAAAGTAAATCAGTCTCACTCCTTTCATTCATTTTCTTCAAGGCATGCTTCTTGACAGAATCATGGGATCATGTAGACTGGAAGGGACCTCGAAAGCTTATCATCTCTAACCCCT
The DNA here is from genome assembly GCF_000690535.1 of Cariama cristata. Classification (NCBI taxonomy): domain Eukaryota; kingdom Metazoa; phylum Chordata; class Aves; order Cariamiformes; family Cariamidae; genus Cariama; species Cariama cristata. The sequence continues at coordinate 50,964 of NW_009601663.1, read as the reverse complement.
GTTCAAAGGAGGGCCAGTTGAAGCTGGTTCCTCAAAGCCTCGTTGTGTCCATTTTTAATATCTTTGATGCAAGGTATTTTGCAGCCACTGTGGTCCCCTGTTTTCAGTATTTGACTACCCTCATGGTAATTTTTTTTTTTTTCCTTGTAATGAGTCAGAAATTCCCATGCTTCAATTTGTGTCCCTTGCCCCTCATCCTTGCCCCTTATCCTTTCCCTGTGTATCAGTTTTCTCGACATCCTGCTTTTAGGCAGCTGTAGACAGCAATAAGGACCCTCCTTAGCTTTCTTTTAAGGCTGAACAGACCCAGTTCTTTCAGGTTCTCTTCATACATCATGAGCTCCAGTCCCCTGACTGGCCTGGTGGCCCTTTCCTGGGCTTAATCCAACTTATCAATGTATTTCTTGTACTGGGGAACTCAAAACTGGATGCTTGTAAGATGTGGTCTCACAAGTGCCAAACAGAGGGGAAGAACCACTTCCCTTAACTCACTGGCTACTCTTGCTAATAACAGGCTGGTATGTGGTTAACCTTCTTTGCCACAAGGGCACTCTACTGACTCGTGTTCCACTCGCTGTACGCCAGGACCTCTAGGTCTTTTTCTGCTAGGCTCCTTTGTTGACCCCTAACCTTTAGTGTTGCAACCAGCTATTTCTCCCCCAGTGCAGAACTTTGTATTTGCCTTTGTTGAACTGCATGAAGTTCCTGTGAATCCATTCCTCCAGTCCATCTAGGACACTCTGAGTAGAAGCCCTAACCTCCAGTTTATCAATCATTTGTCCTCAATGTAGAACTGTCTGCAAATTTGCTGTGATTGTCCCTCATCACATCATCCAGGTCATAAATAAAAGACATTAAACAGTACTGGCCCCAGTTGTGATCCCTGAGGGATGCCAGTAGCAACCTGCAGCCAGTTGGACTTTGTACCGCTGATCATTCTTTGAGCTAATGGCCAAGCCAACTTCCCACTCACACTGTAGTCCACTTATCCAGCCGTATTTCACCGATCTGACTGTAAGGATACTATAGGAAAACATGTCAAAAGCTTTGCAAAACCCTTACAGCGTCCACAGCTCCCCTTGTGTTCACACAGCCAGTCATCTCATTGTAGAAATTTGACCTGGTAAACACATGCTGGCAATTTACGGATGTGGTTAGTGGTGGACTTGGCAGTGTTAGGCTAACGGTTGGTGGACTCAATGATCTTAAAGGTCTTTTCCAACCTAAACAATTCTATGATGCTATGATTCTGCTTTCTTGTCCTTCATGTGCTTGGACGTGGCTTCCAGGAGGATTTGCTCCATCACCTTCCCAGGGGCTAAGGTCAGGCAGACTGGTCTGTCATTCCTAGATCTTTCTTAATGCCCTCCTTGAAGACAGACAGGTGTAACCTTTACTCATCTCCTGTCATCAGGAACCTCCGCAGTTCACCATAACCTTTCAAAGATGATAGAGAGTCACCTTGCAGTGACATTGGCCAGCTCCTCCAGCAGCCTTTGTTGCATCCCGTCTGATCTTGTGGACTTCTGTATGTCCAGTTGGCTTCAGTGCTCCCTACCCGCTGTGCTGGGTACTGCTTCAGCCCCACAGACTGCTACTAGGCTTGCGGAACTGGGAAGCCTAAGGGCAGACCACATCAGTGAAAACCATGGCAAAAAGAGCATTGAGTACCTCAGCCTTTTCCATGTCCTTTGTCACTGCATCCCTTGCTCCATGGAGCAGTGGACTCTTATTTTCCTCAGCCTTCCTTTTGCTGTCAGTGCACCTACAGAAGCCTTTCCTGTTAACCTTCACCTCCCTGTCTGATTTCAACTCCAGCTGAGCTTTGGCTTTCCTAAAACAAGCCCTGCATGCTCAAGCAATATCTCTGTATTCCTCCTGGGCAGCCCATCTGTGCTTCCACTTTCGGTACACTTCCTTTTTGTGTTGGAGCTCAGCTGGGAGTCCCTTGTACATCCACGCTGGCCTCCTGCCACACTTGCTTGATTTGCTGCACATCAGAACAGACTGCTTCTTTTCTTAGAGGAGGTTCTCCTTGAAGATCAACCAGCTGCCCTGGGCCCCATGCCCTCTAGGACGGTCTCCCATTGGATCCTGCCAAGAAGACTCCTGAGTAAGCTGAAATCTGCTTTCCTGAAGTCCAGGGTTCTGATTCTACTACTTGCCTTGCTCATTTCTGTCAAGATTTTAAACTCTACAGTCTTGTATTTGCTGCAACCAAGGTTGTACCTTCACATCTTTGACCAGTTCTTTCTTGTTTGCAATGGGTCCAGCAAGACATCTCCCCAGGCATCTTTTTTCCTTGATATCCTTCAGGTAGTCTATATAAAACAGAAGAACCTCCACCCTCCTGTGTTCTTCTGGTCGTCATTTTGGCAGTCAGCTGGTCCTGGTAGCCCAGTACTTTTTTCTTCAAGAGTCGGCAGTAGAGGATGTGTAAGAAAGAATCTAAGAAGTAGTGGTTTAAAGAGACTTAGAGTAAGCTCAGGGTTTCTCAACTGTGTAGATAACACTGAATTTTGCCATCCTAAAGATGAAGGGCTGTGCTGTGCTGAGAAGGGAGGATACTTGAAACAGAGAGCTAGTAGGTGGAGAGATCAAGGAGCAGAGCCCTGGAAAACTAAGCATGTTGTTCCCACTGCCACAGGAAGCGTGGAAAAGGCTGCAGAGTTATTCTCCCCAGGCAGTACCTGTCACCCTCAAACCTCTCCTGTTACTCAGTGGAGCAGCTATGAGTGTGACATTTTAGAGCTCCGGCATTTACAGTGGGGCCCTGGCCTTTGTGCTGCCCCTGATATTATGCTGCCTTACGTAACAGTTATTTTACCTATGTACAGAGATAGCCCTGCACTGGAATTACCTGATACCAGCATCTGCTGTATAAAAAGTGTTCTTTCTTATTGGTATTAACTGTTTTCTATGTGTGTATAGGTCAGAATTGCTGAATTAACTGGAGAAAGTAATTTTTTTAATTCCGTTAGCTCGATGGGAACACATAGCCATGGCAACTGAGGTGGATTCTGTTCTACTTCATGTATTGTCAAGAGCCCTGTCAGTTAATCTCCAGTTACAGAGGCTGTTTTACTGGTATTTCTCTTAAGAATCTGAGAACATAGCTGGATTTTCAGAACACCAGTGGAGTTTGTAAGTCTGACAGCTAACATCGCAATTTTTGCCTTATGAAAACAGCAAATTTAGAAACCAATGAGAAAGCGTTAACACAGAAGCCCATAACATCCCTTTTGTGTAACGGGAATGCCACATCCAGAAAAGGCTGCAGTCTTTTTTCCCCTCTCGCTTTTGAAAGATTAATGGGTCAAACCTTTAGCTGACTCATGCTCTGAAAGCAAGGAGCAGCTCACACATTTAAATCTTGCTGCAGAAGTTCAGGATGACATGGATAAAAGTCATATATTTTATCTATCTGCTAGAGCTAACAACCTGCATAAAAATGGAAGGTGTATCTGAATCAGAAGATGAGACAGCTGAGTTGATCTAATAACTCAACACTACTTGAGGAAGGATATCTCACCCACCCTCCTTTCCAAACCTTCTCCATATTCCTAACTCTGGTTTGCCACCACTTCTCTTCCATGGGCTCTGCTTTTCAAAAGGCTATCAATGAGCCAGATCAGCTCACTAATCCAGAAGAAAGCTGATGAAGCACAAAGTAACTTGACCTTTTCTCTTTAGCTAGTTAATGAACAAGACCAGATTTCTGCAAACTCTCCAATGACCACCAGAACTGCTGCAAAGGAAGCCTGAAAGCTGCAGCCAGGAGTGACAGATGGCTGAGAAACAAGATCTCATCCTGATGGTAGCGGTGAACTGCAGCTCAGCAATCTCCTGAAATCTCCCTGTGTGTCACTTTAGTTCATGGTTTGTCTTCAAACGCGAAAGATCTTGACCGAAGGTATAGGACTGTACTGTTGTAACAGCTCTGCTGTAATGACAACAGAGGGGCAACAATGTGCAGTTAGCATCAGTAAAGCCTAAACTCAGTCTGTGGTTTTATAGTCAGCAACAGCGCTGCTCAAGCAGTCCCATTCCTGCCCAGCCAACTAATTTCTTCTGCTTCCACCTGCCCTCCTGTTCTCTGCTAGGGAGTGATTTATAAAGCTGTGTAATGAAGCACACAGGTCAAACGATCTGGCAGAAGAAAACAAACAACATTTCTCCATTTCGCCTAGTTGTGTTAGATCAGTTCCCTTGTTCACGACGTAGCTACACAAACAGTTCTGCTAGCGCAGTGCAGGGAGTGGCACATGAACAATTAGTGGGAAGAGAGGAAGGTGGGCGAAAAAAAAGCCAGAATTACTTAAGCTGGTATCGTCACCAAATAAATCCTCATGGACCCACAGCTCATGGGAACAGAGCCTTTACTCTAGTTTAAATTGACCTTTCTTCCAGAGTAGCTTGTTCTGTGTGTGAAGGAGCTCTCACTGAACCAGCAAGGCACATTGACAGTGTGTGAAGCATATTTACAAAGGGACTTTAGACCCCAGTTTATGGAAGAAATGTGGGGGATCTGCAGCCCCACACTGGCTCTGTGACAAAGTCCAATAACAATGCAACCTCCATCATCAACAGGAATTCAGCTGCTGGTGTGGCAGAGACACCCGTATCAGCAGCAATTAAAAATGTCCTAAATGCTAAGGGCTGGTGTCCATCCTTTTGGCCATCCCAGAACTTGTTTGTAGAAGTGTGAATAGTAAAGTACTAAATCTTTCACCAGACCATCAAAGAATCCGAAAGGCCAGTACAAGAAGGTAATGTTCAGATAAACTGTATTTCACTTGCCCTGCCTGTATAGTGAACAGAAGTATGTGCAGCTTCCTCCTGCGAATTTTCTCCACATCTTCCCAAAAAACACTACAAGGATGTTCCCCACCAATATTTGCATTCAACTTGGAAAAGATGCAACAGGTCAGGACCATCCAGGGAAGCCCTACGCTTCTGTTAGCTCTTGGGCAGGCTGCTCTTGTCCTGGCTCTCTCCTTAACACCAGGGAATCCTCTTAGATAAACAGCCCTGTTACACAGCCAGTCCGTGGGGAAGTTAGTGCAGACTCAGGCCTTGCGCCGCATTGTCTCTTCTATATAAGCATCACTCACCAAAGGAGCAGCTAATGCAAAAAATATATGGGCAATTGAATAAAATTTTGCAACATGTGGCTTTTGCCTTTTTCTATTTGTACGTAACTTTTGCCTTTTTTCCCATGCTCCACCCTAGTTTTTCTATGTAATTTACCATGCCAATACACTTTGCCTTAAATATTTTTCTATTGAAATAGCCACGCACAATGCTTCACCCAAAATATTTTCCACTGAAACACACACAGCCACGATGACTGTATTGGCATCATCTTCAGAAGCTACTCACAGTGCTAAAATATGAGTGCAATGACTAGCTGCAACAAAATCTGATGATTGAGAAATGCCTTAGAGACATACTTATTCTTTCTAAATCAGACTTTCTTTAGCTGCATGGTGCAGGAATTGTTTTCTGGGAAAAATGGTCTGACACCTAAGGTTAATCTATATTTAAATAAATGGGTTATTATCTCTGCTCATATGTCACTTTAATTTTTCAGTAGTTGTACTGGAAAAACTCCCAAGTAACTGTGAAGCCTCGTAACAGGGTGCAAACATGGATTTGCCAGCAGTGCTAAGGGGACAACAGTCCACAGCCGCTGGAGCAGCTCCTGTGTCCTGTCACCTCATGACTTTGTCTTTACTCGTTCTTCTCCCAAGAACCCCAGGAGGTACCTGTCTCTGCGGTGACTTGCAGCTTTCCAATGACAAACCCATCAATTAAACCCATTAATTTAAACTGCATGGAACTGCAGTCTTACCTGTAAGACGCTGCAAAGCTGGTCTAAGACTGTGCTGTTACTCAAGCGAGGGGGCTGTTGGGGGGATTAGTCCTGCCTTCGGTGCCTTTCCCCTGTCAAACGTAGGGCGTGGGGACAAGTTCACATGCACAGAGATTTATTGGTGAGGTTCATAGCTGAGGGCATACATTGAATCTTATCGTGAAAATAAACTGAGGAGAGAGAGATTGAAAAAGAGAAAGGAAAAGGAGAACTCTTCTAAGTGGGCAGCTGAGAAAAAAGGGAGGGGAGGGTCCCCAGAAATCACCCTCTCCCCTGTATGCTTTTACCATAGTAACGATATAATGTTTATTAGGACCCACTCAAATGCTATTGCTTGTAACCACTTATGTTGTAGGTGGTGCACGCTGGATGGTTGTTAAGCGTTGTGCCCCCTGTAATGTAAACCAAAATCTACAACCAAAGGGTAGGAAAAGGAGGGAAGAAGGGGTGATTCTCACGCTGGTGGCAATTGCTTCCCATGAGAACCTGCCAAGAACACTATCGGGGGTTGCAGGTGCAAGGTCATGAGAACAACAGCATGAGAACAACAGCATGAGAAAAACAAGGGAAAGATACTGCCCCAGAAGCTCTGGGAAACCTTGCCAAGGCAGCTGGGGTGAGAGGAGGCAGAGCTGGGGGTGGGAGGCAGGTACGGAGCTGCCGACGGAAGGCCCTTAGCAGTACAGAAGGCTGGGGCAGCTAAGGCACTGGCGCAGCAGCCCCAGGACACGCGGCTGGTACTTGCTTTGTGTGTTTTATCAGTAATGCAGCCACACACTGAGCTGGTGGAAGGCACAATAAACTTTTCTGGGCCAAAACATTATTTTAGCTAGATGAAAGCCAGTCATGAAGCTACTTTTTTAGGGACCTGTCTCCTATGTCCAGTGCCTGTCTTCAGCCACCATTACTGACTGTTTAGATATGTGGTCAGCCACATCAGGGATCCGATCAGATTAAAAACTAGCCAAGACAAAAGAACAGAGTAGTTTTAAGTAGTGCACCCAACATCAGAGAGGACAAGAGCAGAGGGGTGCATGAGGCCATTTCTCTGAGCAACAGCAAGGGCTGAGTTTTTCTTAAACCTGTTGTGAGCACACGCTTCCAGCCACACTTTCCTATCCTCTTCCTTGTGTGGGCATAAGCTCCACAGTGACCTGGTTCAGGGCATGCATCTGGCCATGAGCTATACTTCTTCTCTTTGTGCTGTTTCAGTTTTCTCCCACCCTAGTTTGCCACTTGGCTACACAAATAGTTGCATCGGCCTGACAGAAGAGGCTGTGCAGGGGTACAAGCAAGTGCCAAAGGAAAGGCAGGGCACAGAATACATAAGCTGATGCTGCTTTTAAAAATAGCCAGTTAAACCATGGCGCAACGTGGCTTTATGCCACTTTTCCATTTGAAGACCTTAAAAGGTTTAGAGATGACAAACTTGGTCTATCTTTGCGTTGGGTACTACCAGACTAGCACAGTGCTGTCGCAATTGCCTTGTACTGTTCCTTGCTGCCATCCTTTATTAGTATAGTGGCATTACCAAGTGGGACTCTCCCCTCGTTAAGTCTTTTTCAATCTATTCAATAATAATTTAGCTGTTGGAATGGAAAATGGGCACATTCCACATGGAAATGGCAAAGAGGTGGGAGGGGACTAAAAATACACTGGGGTATAGGGTTAGAATTCCAAAAGCTCTTCACATATTTCTAAAAGGGTCTGAAAATAACTTTTTAATGGGGATAGATTCAGGGTACTACACTTGGGCAGAAATGTTCAACTACACAAGCATGGGACAGAGAACAGAGAAGAACCGGGTTTCAGGAAGGAGGCTGAGAGGATTATAACAGATAAAAAGTTGAATAATGTCAGCTACTGCAGCTAAGGTCTCATCTGTTTATCCAGTTCCAGGCACCGCACTTCAAGAACAATATGACTCAACTGGAGAGTGTCCAGAGAAGAAGCATCAGGAATGATGAGAGGGTTGAAACCTTGACCTGCAATGGAAAAATGGAACAAACTGGAACTTCTTGCCCTAAGCAACAGAAAACTGAGAAGAGAGATGATAATAGACATGAAAAAAATGAAAGACCATTGAGAAGAAGAAATAATTTCTTTGCTACAGGACAAGAAGCAATAGGCTTTGATTATAGTAAAGAAGATTCAGTTTATGTATAGAAAAAATATAGGAATAGATAATTAATAGGAATTTGTTGCTGTAGAGGATGGCATATGGGGACTTTAAGGTTAGAGAAATGTCAGTCAGGATTATTTTAGGCATAACTGATCCTATATAAGGCCAATGGGGCCAATGGCTTCTTGAGTTCCCTTCTGTGCAGGCATGTTCTAGGTGCAGGGCAGACAAGAAGGAAGCACAGAATTAACAGGGATTAGTAAAGAATAAAACAGTCTAACAGGTTACATAGCAGCAAAACCAGGGGAAAGTGTCATTGGCCTATTTCCTTTACCCTTAGTGCCAAGGTAAGATTTGAGCTCAGGGTAGCTACATATTTCTGATAATCCTTGAGAAACTTAAGAGTTAATGTTCCCACACTGAGTATGCTGGCTTATTGCTGGGAAGTGGTTTATAAAGTTGGCTGGTAGAAAAAAATGGACTGTGAAAACTGTGGAACCTTCAGATCCTTTCTGTGTACCATGGCCTATGCCTGGCTGTTTGCTGTGACATGGATGAAAACAGTGTTGTAATATTGTAAAACAATGATAGGAATATCTGCCATATTTTTTTAGTTCAGCCTCAAACTGAAGACCGACTTTTAAATTGTGTAGCCAAGTGCACAGACACTCCAAGTGCATACATGCTAACTGTTCCTAATCATAGTTTCACATAAATACTCAGGTCGCACACAGGCATCTAACTTTGTGCATGCAAAGCAGCTGCACAGCTGCATGCTGAGTTTTAGGCTGAGCATCAGGCACTTCGCATCTGCTCTTCTCCCACCTGATATCATTCATTTGCCATTGGGCTGCACAGTATCACAGAATCATCAGAGTTGGAAGGGATCTCTGGAGATCATCCAGTCCAACCCCCCTGCCAAAGCAGGTTCACCTACAGCAAGTTGCATAGGATCATGTCCAGGCAGGTTTTGAATATCTGCAGAGGAGGAGACCCCATAACCTCTTTGGGCAGCCTGTTCCAGTGCTCCACGGCACATTGCTGGCTCATGGTCAACTTGCTGTCCACCAGGACTCCCAGGTCCTTCTCTGCCAAGCTGCTCTCCAGCAGGTCAACCTCCAGCCTGTACTGGTGCATGAGGTTATTCCTCCCTACATGCAGTTCCCTACGCTTGCCCTTACTGAACTTCACCAGGTTCCTCTCCACCCAGCTCTCCAGCCTGTCCAGGTCTTGCTGAATGGTAGCGCAGCCTTCTGGTGTATCAGCCACTCCTCTCAGTTTTGTATCATCAACAAACTTGCTGAGGGTACACTCCGTCCCTTCACCCAGGTTGTTGATGAATAGGTTAAACAAGACCAGACCCAGAACTGACCCTTGGGGAACACCACTAGCTATAGGCCTCCAGCCAGACTCTGCACTGCTGATCACAGCCACACTGATCGACTCTTAACATCCTAACTACATCTAAAGGAGGTGTTAAATGGATGGAAATGACACTCCCGAGGGTACCAGAAATATTTACAGCTTTTAACTATATACTGTCTGTTGTTCAGCTGTATTTGGTGGAAATCCTCAGAGCCATATCCAACTATGAGCAAGAGAATCCCTTAGCTCGCTTCCTTCAGGATTATTATCAAAAGACAGCCACAGAGAACCCTTTTAAGAAAACAAATTTCATAGAATCATAGAATCATTATGGTTGGAAGAGACCTCAAAGATCATCAGGTCCAACCGTATACCCGATGCCACCATGCCCGCTAAACCCCCTAAACCATGTCTTGAAGCGCCACATCTAAACGTTTTTTGAACACCTCCAGGGATGGTGACTCCACCACCTCCCTGGGGAGTCTGTTCCAATGCTTAACGACTCTAACAATGTCGAGCCTGAACCTCCCCTGGCGCAACTTGAGACCGCTTCCTCTTGTTCTATTGCTAGTTACCGGGGAGAAGAGACCAACCCCCGCCTCGCTACAACCTCCTGTCAGGTAGGGCGCTTTCTTGTAGTAAAATAAAGATATTTGTATCTTGTCAGATACTTATCTGAGATATAGACAGCAGAATCACTGTCATTAGTTTCTGACTAGCTATGGACAACTTGCTTTTTTCACTTCCTTGTATAAAATTGAAGGAAGTAATAATGCTGATTTCCTCACTAATGGACTTTGGACCCTGTTGAGGGAAAGTGCTCTTTTAAGAGCTGCTTTGTTATTTTCAGGAGAAAAAAAATCAGATTTTTAAGGACTCGGGGAGCTTTTGAGATGACTTGCTGAGAAAATTGCAGATTTAAGACTGCATGAAAAGCTTGGTACTCAGCCTTCATTCACTTGTCGCATCTGTTGTATCTAATTCATTTCCTTTTTTCTACTTACCTTTCACATGGTACTAAAGCACACTACTTCTTCCCATAATTTGTAGTTCTGCTTTTGTATACCACAATCTGAATTGGACACAAAGAATGTTGAATTGGAGGTAATCATAGCTAAGGGGCTTCAGACAGAGACAGACTGACCTCAGAGGAGGGTTCAGGAGTAGGATGCTGTCCTGGACACCAGGTCATCAGGAGCTGCCATATTCCAGCTAAAGCATTGCCACTGACAAGGAAAGCATATGAATGTATACCCTAACTGGTTCCATAGTACAGCTCCATAGCAGTTTCATTTACACTTCATGGATTTTTAAGAGTAGAAGGGATATAATATGATACAGCTTGACCTCCCGTTTAATAAGCAGAACAGAATTTTACTGAGTGAGTTAGTGTTGAGCTCAAAATCTCATGTTTATTAAAAGTATTTTCCACAAAGGCATCCAGTGCTGAGCTGAAGACTTGAAGAAATGGAAAATCTACTGCTCCCTGTGGTAGTCTGTTCCACTGGTTAATCACTCACACAGTTGAACAATTGTGCCTTATTTCTCATGTGAAATTTGCCTGGCTTCAGCTCTTACCATCTCTTCTTGCTATGTGTCTCTCTGCTAAAATAAAGAGACCTGTTATCTCTTCCCCGTAAGAATAAATTTTATTACCAAGCCACCTAGTAGTCTGTCTCTTTGGCTTTTTTTTTTTTATTATTTTTTATTCTTTAAAGATAAAACATACAAGCTCTTTAAGGGTAGAATCCAGCATGCATATTGTAAACAGTTATGGCCACAGGAGTGCTTGCTGCGAGTACCCTGCATACCCAGCACATCAAACCTCTTGCCCTGTTCTTCCTCTGGAGGTTACTGTCCCCTGTCTCCTGACAGACCTGTCTCCCAGCCCACTGCAGTCCCAAATAGTTTGGTTTACTTAATTCCCTTAGTGGTAAGTGTCCTACCTCCCTGTGACTGAGCGGGGCAGCTCTGCTGGCAGATCTTGGGCAACAGCATCATTTGGTGGGAGGAGGAGGCTGGGGACCACCAGCTAGG
>NW_009601663.1:23937-39545 GCF_000690535.1 Cariama cristata | reverse complement strand
TTTGGTGGGAGGAGGAGGCTGGGGACCAACAGCTAGCGCAGCTGAGCACAGGAAAGGATCTCCATCCACAGCCATGGGGCTCTGACCCACAGTGGTTGTCCAGCTCTGGTCACAATTCTGTCACAATTTAAGCCGGTCTAATTTTCACAGTCCTGATTAATCCCTGGCTATATGATCCCTCTCTGTTCCAAATGCCAACTATCCTGCTTATATAGCCCTCGATGACCCACTCCAAGGCAATAAACCAGGAGAAATATTTCACTTTTTTTCCCCCCTGGAGTAGTTTCCTACCATTTTGGTGCCCAGAACCAGCTCATCAAGAGACTTGGACAAGTTCCAGTGTCAACACAATGGAGGACATTGAAATCTGTGTTCATATTATAGGTGTCAGCCCCTACAGCCGTTTTTAATCTGCCTGTAACCATGAGTCACAACCCTAAATTTCTCTGACCTCATAGCAAAACGCCACAGTTCAACACCATTCTTACAATTCATCCGTAGAGCTAAAACCACCTCAAAGCTGACTGTTTTGTTTATAAAGTCAAGCTTCAATACAATACAGATGCATGGAAGAGGTAATATTAGGACTGCATTTTCAAATTGTTGTTGGAGGAGCCCTGCCTACATCTTGGACTACAGACTGCAAAGAAAACTGGAGATCAGCATATTTTCAAGGTCCCTGAAGATACCCACTGGAATGCAGCCACTTTGTTAAAGACCTGACGTGGAGGCCAGAGGTTTAGGGAGAAGGTCCCAGTTAGCAACCTTGACTAAATCTTCAGCTGCTGCACATCAGGATAATGTAAAAGCTTCTGCAGAACAGCATTATTTTACTCTTGGCTCAACAATGAGATATTTAGATACTGGAAAAGAAAAGAAAGGCCACTTTGTTTTGGTTTAAGATTTGTAACAATGATCATGACCTAATCTAGCCTTTGTTTCGTTTTACGCAGGGAATGGCACTTCACAGTTAGAGAAGATGTCATATCTTGATGATACTCACGCTCATACGCAGGTTCCCACAGCAGCTAAACAAGCACTGGCCGTCAGGCTGCTTGTCTGTCCTCCCCTTGTGCGTGTTCATTTCGTATGCACTATAGTTCTGATTCATAGCAATTTGTAAAGTAATAAATTCCTTACCAAAAGCTGGTGACACATCCTCCAGAAGGAGAAATCTCAAAAGGATTTGAGTAAAGAATATAATTCGCATATCTCTGTTTTCTAATATAGTCCCAGGAATTATTATGGCTCATATTGACATGGCTTTATTCTTTAAATAGATGTTGGAATATAGCCAGCTGCCACAAACAAGCAAAACAGAGTTATCTACCTTGTTTCTAGGTTGAAGAAGCATGTCCAGTACTAAAAACAGATTGTACTTGGCTTTACGAGTTTACAGCAGTTAAAGGTATGGTTAACTTTAAATGCATATACACATGCAGTTATTATATACACAGCATTTCCGCACCTTCTCAGCTGTAATTACTTGCTGTAGTTCTATCAAAGAGTTTAACATTGTGCTGAGTTTTCAAAGACAAAAAGGCTGGAAGAAGGAAATCGAAACCCCCCAGCAAATTCTGCCTTCAGTGGGAACCTTTTTTCATGTTGAGAGTGTACTATTTCGGAGACGTCTGAGGACAAAGGTTTTATTACATGCGTTTTCCCACGTAATACCTACTGCATGAGACACTTCAAGTGTCACTGTAGCGAGAGGGGGGATCTGAAAGTCTTTTACAAAAAATTTACAAACACCGTGTCAAGGTTAAGCAGATCCCACTATCTCATGCTGTTGACACTCAAAGCCAAACAAGGTGATTCAATATAGATGTCTAAATTTTTCTGACATCATCTTTAATCAGGATGCCCACCAAAGTGTTAGTGCTTGCATAGAAATTATCATATTGGATCTGAATTGTCATCTATTTAGTTAAGTATCCTACCCTTGGTAACAGCCAGGTCCTATAAGACCGTAACTTGTGGTTAGTGGTTTCTCCCTGACAGTATCACTTACCATTTGGCTACCTTCATGCCGTGGAATTGTAGGGTTTATATATCTTCCATACCACAGTTTGATCTCTATTCCTTTAAGTGGGGCTGTTTGCATTTTTCATGGAAATACTCAGAAAATACTCATGAAAAATTCAGAAAATACTTTCTTTAGCCCAGCTAATCTCTCATCCTAACACCTTGTAAGTCAATGGAGGTTGTATAGTGTTTGAAATAATATTTCCCTCCTTCCTTTCATGCTCATCGCTATTCTGTTGCCGTGAATGGCTTCTTGTCAAAAGCACATCAATGGAATGATTCCAATGTGCCTCTTTTAAGCATTCATTTCATGCAATTCATCATAGTCTCCCCTTGTTGTCCCATTTCTAAAATTAAGTTTCAATATTTTTGCTTTAATACCCATGTTTTTCCATTCTTGCATGACTTTTACTGCCCATCTTTCAACCTTTCTCTTTCAGCTATATTCTCTATTAGACACAGTGGCCAAGTTGATCACATTATTCCAGAATACCCCTTCAGAAACTCTTTGGTCTGTCTCCAGGTGTTTCCTTCCTTAAATAATACTGACAAGTCTGCAGGTTTTGCCTCCCTACTTCTCGCCTCTTTTCCAGCTCAGTAATGAACATTCATAAATAAGTCCATGGACACCACTGCAAACAAGAAATATCATATGAGTAGCCCCCAGATGGCAATTTTACAGATAATAATACAAGTTATTTTTCTTATTACATAAGCAAGAGTTTAGTTTGGATAGAAGATGTTTCACTGATGTCTGGCTTATGATGTTCTTCCTTTGGAAGAGTCATGGCAAATAGAAAGAGCATTTGTTCTTTCATTTAATCCTTCTCACCAGAGCAGATCTGGGGACAGCATTGCTTCTGGCATTTACAACAGAGTAGGTGACACTGTCCCCACTGTCACTCCCAGGTCTGTATAACGTGTTATTACAGCAGAAGTGCAAGTCCTGTGGTAGAACACCAAGCTGTGAGGACTGGGATGTCTCCTGCCACGTGTCAGCGTGGCAAGGCCATGCTGAGTACTGTGGCTTCTACTCCGAACTTTTGGCTAATCATTGTTGACTCTTGGCCATGATGAACATGAGTGGAGTAACTATTGATTTCTCCCGTCTCTGGCCTGCGATGGTATTTTACTTCTCTCTGATAGCTTAGTTATTCCTTGTAAAGAACTTATTCAAAGGCTTATTCAAGTCCACCCCTCTGTCACCTGATTCTCCTCCTCTTCCTATTTTATTGCTGGCTTCAGAGTACTATAATGTAAAAGTGAGACATAAATTTCCTTTTCAAGAGATGTGTAAGGATCTGTCATATTTTGATCATCTTTCTTGTTTATCATTCCATTTTGAATTGTAGCTTAAGCTGTATCCCAGGCACCGAAGCATGGCTTCATTACTAGCTATGTACATCGGCTGCCCACGTTCTTTCCGAATAGCAGGCAGGTTTAGTCTGTGACCCAATACCTTCCTCTAGATTCAGCTGTGGTACTGGAAGAAGTTATCATCACAGTGTTCTTCGCTGCCTCTCTTCCATGGATTCCTGATCCCTCATACCTGTCAGCTGAGTTGTTCATGTAGACACTTCGAAACCCATCTCTGGCAAACTGACCTAGACTGTGAAAATGAATTATTTAAATTTTCTAAGCCAAGTTGGATGTTTTTCATTCAAATGGGTTAGGAAGCATTCCCACTGCTTCACCAGAAGAAACCCATGGAGTTGGTATTTTAAAAGGGAAGAAAGAATAGCAACCTTGGTGGGGAGACACAATGACACAGGCAGAAGTGGCCACTTCTTCTACCAACAGCTGGCTCTGGAAGAGAACCTCTGTCTATAGACTCTGTCTGACGGATGGGCTGTTGGCCTTTGGAGCCTAAGACAGTAAGGTATGTACCTGGGACTGAGAGAAGAAACCCCAGGACATCCAGGGTGGAGAGTTATAAGTAGACTTACAGAACTCAAGGGCAATGGCCCATAGGTACCTGCCAGATATTTATCCTGGAACATATACAAGGAGAGGGAAGTTAGCTGCTAGGAAAAGGGGGTAATTTGATATAGTTAGCACTTGTAGGGCTCTGCAGTGGAAAAGTTTCAGAAACTTTTAGCCTTTTGAAGAGCTTTTCCTTTCGTTCGTAGACAGGAATGATCTAAAGGTGGCACTGAATTTGTATTACCTTACTGATTAGCACAGGGTGTCTCAGTTCTCAGCTGGGAGGATGTAGCCCAGGGGAACATTCACAACTAGACAAAATAAGGGCTTTCTAACTTTGCACATTGCTGGGTAGAACACTTATAGCCACAATATATCACTTTGACCAATACTTAAAGATGATTCTGTGAAAAATTAGACACATACACACATTCCAAGGCTATCCAGACTTACCATGGGCAAGGCCAAAATAGATTTTTGGAAAGAACCTAAAACATCACACTTGGGATTTAAACCTAGTAGCTAGTCTACCAATATGACTTTCATATGGGATGCATTTCTCTACTTCTGCTTTCTGCAGCGCATCTTCTGCAGAAAAATGACAGTGGATGAGATCAGGAGCATCTCTGCTACACAGCTTTGCAAGTAAGGATCAGCTCTTACTAGAAGATGCTCTACATCGTGCTCATCTTCACGATACAGACAAACATTCAGGAGGAGAGTGTGAGCTAGAGGAGCTTGACCTAAGTCCAGCCAGGATGTGCTACTAGAGCAACCATGGGGTTGACAGTGCCTCTGTTTTACACCTAAGAAAGCAGTGAAAGGTTAAATGAAGCACATATTGCTGATGCTCCTTTTCAGACACCAATACTGGAGTTTCCAGACACAAAATAAACTTGAATACCCCTGTCCTCTCAACGTTAAAACACTGGATGAGCATTCACAAGCATGCTGTATAGCTTCATTGGCATCTCATTGAACCTTAAACTCAAAGCTCTACAATGAGTATCCACAGTTTTTGAGTCATGCTGCCATTTATTCTACAATCCCATAACTTCCTTCCTTAGTCTTTGCTAATAACCTCATTTTTTCTCCCATTCTCTACCATTTCCCAGCATGCTTTGTGAAGAAAAACGGTGCTCAAAAATAATGTCATTTCTCTGCACTGTCTTCCCATCCTTTACCATTCCCCTCACCTGACTGCACCATGAACAGGATTCACAGGCAACTTACCATTATATTTCCTATATATCCTATGCGAAACATCATGCATATAGGTTGGAAAGCTAAGCAGATGCCAGATGAAGGTTGTTCTAATTCCTTCTTCCTATGAAATCATTCTGTACTCTGTTCTGTGGAACAAAATAGCACATGATTATGTAAATAAAGATGTCACAGAATCATAGAATGGTTTAGGTTGCAAGGGACCTTAAAGACCATCTAGTTCCAACCCCCCTGCCATGGGCAGGGACACCTTCCACCAGACCAGGCTGCTCAAAGCCCCATCCAACCTGGCCTTGAACACTTCCAGGGTGGGGGCATCTACCATCTCCCTGGGCAACATGTGCCAGTGTTTCACCACCATTATTGTAAAAATTTCTTCCTTCTATCTAGTCTGAATCTACCCTTTTTTAGTTTAAAACCATTACCCCTTGTCCTATCGCTACAGGCCCTATCTAAAAAGTCCCTCCCCAGCTTTCCTGTAGGCCCCTTTAGGTACTGGAAGGCTGCTCGAAGGTCTCCCCGGAGCCTTCTCTTCTCCAGGCTGAACAACCCCAACTCTCTCAACCTGTCCTCACAGCAGAGGTGCTCCAGCCCTCGGATCATCTTCGTGGCCTCCTCTGGACTCGCTCCAACAGGTCCATGTCCTTCTTGTGCTGAGGACCCCAGAGCTGAAGGCAGTACTGCAGGGGGGTCTCACCAGAGCGGAGCAGAGGGGCAGAATCCCCTCCCTTGTCCTGCTGGCCACGCTGCTTGTGATGCAGCCCAGGACACGGTTTGCTTTCTGGGCTGCCAGCGCAAGTTGCTGGGTCGTGTTGAGCTTCTCTTCAACCTAACATATATGCTATAGTTGAACAACTAGTACCCTTATTCCTTAGGTTTTCAGAGATGAAGAAAGAAACAAATATTGCACATGTAGAACCATCGTGAATCTTGATCCATCTGCTTGACTGCTCAGACTGCTTGAGCTATAGGGACAAACCATATTCATTAGCAGTACAAAGAGGTAATTGTCCCATAGCAACTGTCAGCATACATACTCTCTGCTGGAACACAGTTACTCAAGTATTTTCAGGTATTTTCAGGCAATTTAGATGGGATTTATTGCCCTCAGTGCCCCATGTCCATAGCAGAAGTGATTCAGTCTCAGCTAATCACTTTGGGGTCCTCAGTGGGGGAGGCAGCACAATTCACCTACTCTGTTTGAGACCTTTACTTTAGGATGGAGTGATTTCTGTCCTATGTGTCTTGCTAAGAGTATAGTAAAGGGATGCAATACAGTCTGAGTATTAATCTTACCACTGAAAAAGAAAAAAAGAATAGGTTAACTCAGGGCTTAATATTACAGTCTTTAGTTCCTCTCAGACCACATTCATAGCTGATGTGAATAGGCCCTTGTTGAGTGGATCCTGTTAAATAAAGTCTGAAATTTTCAAGTATAAATTGAAAAAGATTTGCTTTTTGGAACAGTGCTGTGTTACATAAAGGTGACTAATTTTACAGTGCTGCACAGACACTGCTTCAGATCAAGGCATTGGTGAAGAGCAGGAAAGCAACAGTGCCTGGAACTGTAGTAGAGAAAGTTGTGTGCAGGTGTTACCAGAATGCCAGGATCAACAGATTTGAATCACTGCAATCAAATGACTAACATCAGATATGTTCACTGCCTATCCTAAAAGTTGCTTGTGTGGATGATAAAACACCACGCTGAAGATTCGGTCCTCCTCCACAGACAAAATAATGAGTAGAGCACAAGTTGCTGCCACCAAGCACAAAAGGGAGTTAGAAAAACTATTAAGCGTATCTCTTGTCCTTGAGAAAAGGAGGGTTATTTCCATTCCACCTGACATTCTCCTCCCTTTTCCATGAGAAGTGTTATTCTTGAATCTGGAGCCCTTTTGTTATCAGAATAAAACATTTTTGCCCATCTGCAAAAGCTTTTGGGCATCATGCCAGATCAACAGCATTTCCCAACATGAGGCATGTTTAGCAGAGAGTAGAAAACATTTATCCAGAGAAAAAGGGTACACAAGACAAGGCAAAGCTGTTGAGATGCCTACGAAAGGCTTGGCAGAGTTCAGAGGGAATGCTGACTGATTGTACCGAGATGGAGCTTGTAAGTATTTCTATTCCTGATGAAACCCCTGTAGCCATCTATATCCATTTCTGAGCAGCTCTGTCCAGCCACAGTCTGCATTGACAGATGCTTTAACCCTAGAGCAGGCACGGATGGATGTTTAATGGTGACGGGCACCTGAGCTAGTTCCCTGACAATGCACAGTTTCCATACATTAGGGAAAAAACAAGTTCAGTGAATACCTAGTTCTTGCCTCTCAAAGATATTTGCATTATTAATCATTGCCATGTAGTAGTTTAATTCTTCCACTTATTATATCTTCACCTAGATTTCACTGGAGATAAAACAGAAATGAGACACCACACAGAACAAAAGACCTGAAGAAACTGCAGCTCTGTAAATGACAACCTAGTTTCAAACATGAGGGTTGTTTGAGGGTAGGATAGGAGGTCTAAAAGGACTTTTTTGAAGGAAGGTGTTTATCTCATAAGACTGTAATCACAGCTGAAACTGCTCTGTGTGGTTTCCAGGCTAGGATAGCACTTGTTAGCCACTCCATAAGGTCAGTGGAGGTTTTCTTTCTGTTCTGAAGTAATGCCATATGACATGTTTAAGTATCTATTTCAAAAACTCCAGCTACTTAAGTAGAATAACATCCTTTGGTAAAAATAATCCTTAGATTATTGAGGTAGCATTGACTGTGTTCTTTCTAGACCAAATGTAGTGGTATCTCAGGGCTTGGCTGGTATGTTTTCTCCGTTTCCTGTTTCTATGGCATGAGATATGTTAGACCATTTTATGTATGTTACATTTTGGTCATATTTGGGACTTAAGAAGGGCTTATATTTTGGAAAGTTGTCTAATTTTTTGAGCTATACCAGCTGGTCTAATAAAAAAGATTACCATTAAACCTTGTCTCACCAATATCTAATTGAAGTGTAACCCTTTCTGTCTGAGCAACAAATGGTAGAAACCTGCTACAGCCTGGACATTTTCTGCCTCCCTTAGGCATATTCAAAAAGGTAGTGACCTTTTTTCCTAAAATGTGGCAATTGAGAGGCACAACCAAAATAAAAGACTTTTACCCAAAAAGTGCATGCTTGCAGCAGTGTGTTCGCTTCAGGACCTAGCTGAAGTTTTTCAACTGGAAACATGAAGGAATCAAAACCAGAAGAATGAAGAATTTATAACAAAGGAAGCCCAGTGCCAGTGTTTATGAAAGAGGACAGTGGAAATCTCCACTGGAAAGCTTTTGTGAAAAGTTATTCACCGCAGATTTTTCAAAATTTGTTTATCTGATTGTTATTATTTACTTGTTGTACTATGGTGGCTCAGGAGAAGTTGAGCTCTCAGCACTGTATGCACATGGGCAAATAGCTTTACAATCTAAATCCAGGACAAAAGACAAAAGACCTATACGGAGAGTGAGGAAACGATGCAACTGCATTAGTCAGCAAGACAGCACGTATTGCCAAGTATTTTCTAGGCATCAGGGCCAAGGAGAGCTACGAGGAGGAATCTGAAGGAGAACAATGAACGGGGCTGATGATAGGTATTTAATGGGAATCGTTTTTCTCTGGAAACGTGGCAGATATGAGACAGAAGCAGGAGCTGCCCTCTCCATACAGATGATAGGAAGAGATAGGAAGGAAAAGCTGTGGACCTCAGTGAAGGTGAAGAGATACAGCTAAGGTTTGATAAACACAGAAGGGGAAGCCAGTAAAATAATATGGATGTGGCTATGCATATAATATATGGATTGTACATAATAACTGCATAGTTAGAGTTATCCATATTCTGAGTAAAGTTATCAATGAGTTTCATACTCCTAAGTAGTTTGATTGTAGATGATTCCTACAGCTTGCTCATGAAAAAGATGTAAAGCTTGCACAGAATTTTTGCCTGTGAGATGCATAGGAAAGGCTTTATCCTAGAGGAACCTAAACAATTGAGATACTCTGTATTTAAATGAATTCAAAAGAGGTCAAAGAAGTCAAAACTGATACCCTGCATATGGGTCTGACTGACAAGGAAGATTATGGTACAGCACACAATGATTGAGAAAGTGATAAACAGGTTTTGATAGCGAAGGCTGAAATGTCTCCCTTAGTTAGATGGAGTATAAACCCACTGCGCATCCACAGAAGAAGTCAAATCAGGATGAGATTTTACTTTGAACAGAAGGAATAGGGCTCAGACATCACTATAATATATTTGTATATATCTGAGCCAATCACCCAGGCTCCCTTTATAGACAGTGAAGATCTATTAAGTGGATTTTAGGGCAAAATCCATTTCACCCAGGCTAAAAATCTAACTCAGACCAGTTCTCAATAAAAAGGTCCCTAACCTTGGTCCTTGAAAATGCCTGTTGCTCTCCACTGACTACAAAAGGCAATTCAGATGCCTAGTTTAGCTGCAGCCATTTATGCTACAGATGCTTAATGTTAGGTGAGAGGAGTCTCAACCCTTGAGGCAGATCTGGAGCAGGACTTGAAGTCTCCAGAATAGACCTGATGATAGATTAATATACATGTGAGTGTGAGGCTTCCCAGAGATAAAGTGCAAAGAGAACAAAAATCTGTATGTCTTTGTGTGTATGTGCTGCTCGTCAATCTATCATGTATGAAATTGATGCTTTCAGAAAGAATGGAAAAGTTCCTGCTCTGGATGGAGGCTCACACTGCATTGCACATTGGCTATACTAGCATAAGGAAAGCAACAAAGTGATTTCCCTGATGATTACAGTCAAACCCAATTCCAAGAATACTCTCTGTGTATCCAGCAAACTCTCTTGGACATGTACATTTCCTTTGGCTCTAAAGTACTAGGGCTACAAAATACCATATAAGTGCATGAAATGTCCAGAGTTTTTTCCTTGAAAAGAAAGCTTTCATCATTGCAAAGCTGAGTGCAGACATTAATATACATCTCTTTTACTGCTGGCAAGGACAGGTGGCCGTTCTGTGTACATGGCATATCTGCAAATAAAGCAGATCTGGCATGCAATTTGAAGTTGTCTCTTATTTCCCACCCAGCTATCTCGCAGCTGCAAATGAAGGGTATTTGGAGATAAGCATGTTGTTAAAATAGTAACTTTGATAAAGAAAGCCAAAGCTTAACATTTGAATTAGAGTCTCACCACCGCAATAAACAGAATTGTGCCAGGATGAATCCTTTGAATGGATAAATAAGAATTGTGCGGATAAATAAGACAGTAAATGCTGTGAGGTGATAAATCTAAAGTCTTTGGTTGCATGGTAAATCACTGTATTGTGCCTATATGCAGAGAAAGGATGAAAACACTTCGGGGCTTTTGGCCTCTACAAATAAATAAAGATTCATAAGTTACAAGCAAAAGGGAGAAATAAAAAAACACCAGAATTTGTAGCTGCACTAATTCCTGTGGTTAGAAAGTATTTGGATAATGAAGGGATATCAATAATAACCAGGAAGCAGAACAACAAACAACATAAAATAGCAAACTCAAAGGCAGTCAGCCCAGAGTTTTTCATCAAAGTCAGCTCAGGAAAAACAGAAAAAAAAGGCAGATTTTAAATAACTGTTGTGGATGAACTCACCACTGTGTTTCTACAGGCTGATGACATGATGACTGCTTTGATTTCAATGTGATGTAAAGCCAGACCAGCATGCTGTTGACATAGACCCATTGTTTCATACCAGCAGAAACGCTGTTGAGTTAACAGGACAGGTCCTGACTGATTCAGACCAGAATCTGAGATTGAAATAAGCCAACTGAAGCAGATTATTTGGTCCTAGTGGGGAACTTTCAGTCCTCTAGCTTCCCCAGGCCGTAGATAAATCAAATGTCAGGTAGCTGATACGGTGAAGGCCAGAGCAATGAGTGGCATGCGGAAGCTGTAATGAAATTCCTGGAGTCTATCAAATTTCTCCTTGTGCAGAGACAATACAGGACCAATATATATGTCCTGCAGGATCTATCCTGTAAGGTCATAAGCCTAAATTTGCACCGACCACAGTACAGGGCCAGGGTGAAGCAGTATGCTACAGCAATCGAATGTGCAGGTCATGTAGCTGCAGCGGGGATGGCGACACATGATAATGCAGAAGGAGACAATGGATGGTATCTGGGCAAGAGATCCCCTGTGCCAAGACTCGTGTGGATGATGTCACACCCTTGGCAGAGCTATGTAAGTAGTCTCAAATGTCTGTTTGGAGATGCAGACCACAGCTTTGGCCTGAGTTGCCTTCTGTTCCACAGGGTCATGAAAATGCCTTCATAGGAAAGAGGTGTCCCCTGGAAAAATCCCATGTCACAGCATATTGGGCTGCCCGTCTCCACCCAAGAGGGTGCTGTATAGCAGTAGCCCTGCCTAGGTCACATCCCTTCATCAGCTGCTTGAGAGGGAAAAGCCCCACGTACTTACAAAAGATTTTATTTATTCTGTTAGAATACTAGATTCCCTTGTTGCTTATGTTTTAGTACCCACCTATGAATTTGGAAAAGTCATAGCAATTTGCCCATACATGAAAACCTACCAAATAGGGTTTTCTTTCCACATTATTACCAGTCATCTCTGCCCCTAGTCTGAAGCTTGAAGACATTGGATTCAATACAGCATTATTATTTAATTATGTGTTCTCCTGTATCAAAGCCATTAGTAGACTATGTAAGTACCTAAATGAAGCTCATGATCAATTTTATCATCTTACTGAATTAACATTCGGTTAAATTTATGCTAAATTGTGTTAAACTGCAGAAGCTGAGCATCAGAAATAAGAACCCCTGGTTCCCCCTATGCATATTAGGAAAGTGCTAGGTCCCTTTCAGAAAGGAAATCTGAATTCATCCTAAGCATCATTTGGACGTCTGAGTCAAAGGTTTAGTAACATGTCTAGCCAAGCCGCAGAACGTTTTCACATCTGGATGTGTCCCATTTGCTAAACTGCTTCAGTCTGTGAACAATTCCAAAATACACTCGGCTTTCTTATTGTAAAAGAATGTAATGTTATATAACCAAACGTGAAAGCACATATTGTGGAATATTTCAGAAAGAACAACATGTTAAAACTGCACTTTTAAAACAAGGTTTGAATTTAACGGAGAAAATGGCCTCAACTGGTCTGCATATGTCAATAGTTTACTTTACGTAATCGGCTGAGGACAGAGCAGCCTGCCAGGAGAACTGCTTTTAAAATTAAAATCACACCGGTGGAATGGGAATAGCTTTCTAACTTTCAGAGCAGAGATGGGCCTAAGCTGCAAATGTCAGATCTGGGTTGTTCAAAAGTTTGAAGCACTTAGGTCCTGGGGTATTGCCCTGGTACGTCTTTGAAACAAATTCAGAAGTTATCAAGGAATTCTGGCTGTGTCTCTCTTTACAGTATACAAAGAAATCCTGAAAGGTTATAAAAATAAGATCTTGGGTTGAGGTGGATTTTCTATGAAATATTAGCAATATCAAGACTGACTTTGCCCTGATTTTATTGAATGGCTTCTTAGGGTCTGAAAAGTATCTTGAGTGCTTCTTCATCCTTTACTTCTAAGTTGAGGGCTGCCAAAGTATCAACCAAGCTCATTCCAGTCCCAGATATGTAGCTATGTTAGGAGCTTGTGGTGCAGTGAAAAATTGCCAGCCCAGACCTTTCAGAGACCTTTTGGAAAGGCTTTTAACTTGCCTATGTCTCAGATTCCTGCCTATAAAAATAGTCTTCCACCTTAGAACAGGACTGTGGGAACATGTGTCTTTGCTTGCAAAAAGCACCACTTACTGACAAGACATCATGGTAGAGAAAGGGTGTTAAGAATTTTCATACTCAGGCATAACCAGAAGCTTTAATGTAAAAGAGAGGAGTAGACACCAGAGTGGACTCCTTTTTAATTCTTTGAGGTTTCTTTTATGTATTTTCAAGATGGACCATCTATAAGTTGTCTATTTCTCTGAAGTTTTTGCCCCTTATTATGCTGCAGAATTGCCCTTTTTAAAAATTTGGACCAGATAATTGTGGTCCTCTCTGTCACTTTCTAGGCTTGACAAAAAAAACCCTTGTTTTTTGGATGAAGAACGGACAACTAACAATCTTCAGGATAACACCGCTCCCCATTTCTGTACTGCTATTATCTAAGGAGGACACCAGCATGCTTAATAAATAAACTGTGGGCGAAGTCTGCCTCTTAGATATGCAGCTTCCCTTAAATGCATGGAAGACTATGAATGTGGTTCTCTTTGTGGAGATATCCCTCTCTAGCTGCATTTCAGTAGAAGGCAATCTCTGTGGTGGGAAACACAGCAGCCTTTTCCCATTCTGTGCCACCAGGATTACACAAAGGAAGGGAAGTGAGGAATACGTCATCCAACTGAAACTACAGAGAAAATTCAGGAAGAAAGAAAAACATCTGAGTTGGAACATAGCCATGTCTCAGAGGTTAACACCCTACTTCTGTGAAAAGTGCTATAGTTGTAATGATTAAAAAGTGGTCAAGGTCTCATGTTTCATTCAAAGGAAGGTTTTTCAATTCAATTTCCATTTTAAAAAAAATAAAATTCAGAGCAATGCCGTTCTTTCGAGGCACACTACATTTCTGGGTAAAAAGTGCAACAGATAGGATACTTTTTTTGGTCAGGAAATCTTTAAAAATTTAGTATGTGTCAGAATCCAGTGAGTAAATCAACCAATAATTCTCAGCCTATGGCTTATTTGTGAATCATTTGATTGCATACTTTACTAGCCATTACTCTTGTCATGTGGCCGACTGCTTAAGGTTTTGTCTTCACTGCAAAAGGGATCTATTCTTCACTTGGAGCTACCTGGGCTCGATCAGCTTTGCTCCCCCAGCTACATTTTTCCTTGAGTTTACAGAGATAGAAACTGCTGTGCCTTGCTTCCATTAGGATTTACAGTGGGATAGCCAGCTGGAGAAAGACAGCTATTTTAATGGAAAAAAACCACTGGGCTTGTATTTGGTTCTTGTTTGCTTTGCAGAGAACGTGTAATTTTTGTCCAAGACATTGTTTCAGCTCCCTAATTGGATGACGGAAATTTTTAAAGCAGAACAATGAAATAGCATTCTTCTGAAAAAAAATCTGGTTGTCGTCCAACTATTTGCAAATAATTCTGATTGCAGAAGCCAGAGTAAAACAAACTCATTAAAGTATTTGTGAATACATTTGGTATTTTGTATTTTTCAATAGATTCTGCTTACTACCACACTTGGGCATTGCTCTGTGCAGAGAAGGGAATCCTGTTTCCCGTCCAGCATCACTGGTTTCTCACCCATTTGATCCTACTCAGTAAATAAAGTCATGCCCCACAGCACCTCAGCTTTCCTCCATCTTATGCTCCGTGAAGCTTTAACTCATTCTGATAAGAAACAAGATAGCTACAGGTAAGCAAGAGGCCCAGCTAAAAATATAACCGAATTAAAAGCTCGCTTTTTGAATGCCTTTCTTTTTATTTAAGGTCTGCTTGTCAAGTGAGGTGACATTCAGTATTGAACTGGATCTCGTAATCTCAGCCTTAGTCATTTCTGCTTAATGCAATAACCTCTTGAATGAAATAGTTTATTTCCTGGCAAAGGGCTTAACAGAGAAATTAGACTGTGCTCTGGCATGGCACTTAAATTGGCTTCCAGAAAGCTTGTGATTATCTTCTGAAGCCAGCTGAGCCAAGAGTCTGTTCTTTATCAGTACTTCTTGGTCTGTTCTCTCCTTTTCATACCAGTTCCACACAGGACTTCAAGCTAATGATTGGGACTGCTTGGGAAACCGCTTTAATTTGGTTCAGGACATGACTTCTAAATTTTTTGTAGCTTCATTTTGTTGCCGCAGTCTGTGGCTTGTGCACATGTAGGAACCTTGATCATCATCTTCTGAAAAAATGACTCGAGCTCTTAACCAACTGCTAATAATCTCAGTTATTATTGATTATTATTCTAGTCATCTTTCCTTTCACCCATCTAATGCTCCACCTGGTTACTCTTCCAAAGTCAAAGTGCTGAACTTCACAGTTTTGTTCTAGTCTAACACCCACTGAAGTCAATGGAAAGATTCATACTGACTTCAGTGTCTCTGGGTTATGGTCTAGGTCTAGAAAGACATTTTCAAGTTACGATACTCATCATAGCTTAAGAGATAAGTGCTTACCTCCAGGGATGGTGACTCAACCACTTCTCTGAGCAGCCTGTTCCAACGCTTGACAACCCTTTCGGTGACCCAGCAGTAAGCCCTGAGGACCACCACTTGTGATCGGCCGCCAACTGGATTTAACTCCATTCACCACCACTCTTTGGGCCCAGCCATGCAGCCAGTTTTTTACCCAGTGAGGAGTACACCCATCCAAGCCACAAGCAGCCAGTTTCTCCAGGAGAATGCTGCGGGAC
>NW_009601663.1:23466-23872 GCF_000690535.1 Cariama cristata | reverse complement strand
CACGGGGGGGAAAACCCCCCAAAAAAGCCACAAGCAGCCAGTTTCTCCAGGAGAATGCTGCGGGAAATGGTGTTGAAGGCTTTACTAAACCTGTTGGATGGAAGAGATGTTAAAGCTTCCATTGCTGCTGTTTATGGACTTGTTGTTTTTAATGATGTCCAAAAAGACACATTGTTGTGTAAACATGAGTTTATCAGACGGACAGCTTGAGTCATTTCATTATCAATATAATAAATCAATCACAACGGACTATAGAATTACTTTCTTCTGTCCTTGAGACATACCCTCTACAGGTAAAACCATAGGTCATCTCACCACCATTCATTTTTTAGTCTATTAGCTTGGAAATGCCCACAAACTCACAGAAAATGCCAGGCAGTGTGAGATTTGTGACAGACATTCCCAT
>NW_009601663.1:3940-23435 GCF_000690535.1 Cariama cristata | reverse complement strand
AATGCGACTGCAAATGTGAAACATTTTTCAGTGTGCTGCTGGCCAGTCTTGAAATTATTACAACTTGCAGTCTAGAAGGGAATCACTAGGAGGTGAAAAACTTCAAATCCTTTATTACTAGTCCCTTGAGTTGATCAGGCCCTTTCCTCTTTTGGGCATGAATGAAAAAATTAATTTTCCAGAATGCTAAAAACAACATCTCCATCTAAGTATTTTTGCATATGTGGGTAAAACCTGCAAAACCATTAAAGCAACAACAGAAAAGTCCAGAGGAATATGAGCTATTTTAAAGTGATCAAATGTCACAGAGGCTCTTTCTTGAAACTTATGTAGTTTGCTAGAGAAAAAGACCCTTGCTATGGTTTGCTCAATCATCCTGGAGAACTCCATAACAGGAGACCCTTTCCATGGTTTGTTCCATCATCCTGGAGAACTCTACAACAGGAATACAAACCTGTTTAATTCTGGAGAGTGATCAAAAGTAGGAAGAAGTTCATAGAAACAACTTTTACTCTACTGACTAACAACAGGATATTGACTTAAGGGAAGAAAACAGCACGAACCACTGCTTGTATGGTGCCATAAGAAAGGTGCTCCGACCCTGACCTGAACTGCTGACCACTCCCAAGAAGTTTAGGTGTAGCTGGTCAGCACCAGGTTCCAAAGCTGAAGTCTGTGGAGGAGTTACTGGCAGTGTGCAGGGAACTTGCTCTCCTCTCCCTTGCTTTCCAGTCACTAAATTGCTTTAAAGGAGAACCTAAAAATATATAAAATGCTTCCTGATAAATATTTTTCCACATACACCATTTCTGTACTTGTCACTTGTTATGAGAGTGAAATGTTCTACCAGCCACTCTCTCAGCTAAGATGCCCAGCACATAATGACTGTGGTTGAGAGCCTGGGATTTGAATGTCAGTACATCCAAAGCAGAGGAAACCCAAAGAACTTAGTAGCTCCAACAGGGATGTGGAAAAGCTTCCTGATTTAAAAAAGTAATAATAATAAAAAAGCCTGTGAAAACTGGTAACTCCACACTTATGCCTGGTGTTATGTGATCCTTCCTCCCTTTGAGTTACAGTGGATACCTTGTTCCACCTTCAGAAAACATCCGGCTCAGTGGAAGGAGGATGTTTGTTCTGTTTTTCTGAAAAAGTTTGAAGCAGAGCCCAGTCTGGGGCCCCTGATGAAAGGCTTCATGATTCCACACTCCCTTGAGGAGATTTGAAGGAATCTAATTTGCTGTGAGATACAAATGAAACCGTTTACTTGAACAGGTTTTTCCCTTTCGTGCATAATGCAATCCTCCTTTTAAGCTGGTGGATTCTTGTCATCCAGTTTTGCTGAGGCACACACTGACTTGTTGTGTGTATCCAGTTATAATGTCAGAAAATATTGAGTGCTCTGGCTAGCGTGGCTGGGATATTTGCAATTGCGAATTACTAGAATTTTCAAATTTGCTGGCCAATTTTTGGTCCTAGCAACATGTTTCTCAGCTGATAATCTAGGTCACCTGGATATTTTTAAGGCTGATGCCATTCTTTGTTTCTTTATGATGACAGCAGAAGGTATAAGAAAAGCTTGTGTCTGTTTTACATTTGTCCTGGAAAAGAGATTGGAGAACTTGCAAAAGTTTTATATAAAGTAACCAAAAAAATGAATCTTAACAGGACAAAGTATTTTGTCCACTGTTTAAAGCATAGAATTTTCATTTATTTCTGTTGTTGCTACCCATTAACTCCAATTTCTGGCACATACTCTGAAGAAAACCGTATCTGTTCAAGATCCCATGCATTAATTTATTTAGCTGAAACTGCTGAAAAATTCTCTGCTGAAACAAAAGAGAAAGCTGATTTACAGATTTTTAAAAGATAAACAACAATCAAACAAATTCTCAAACAAATATATTGTGATGCCTCTAAAAATACGCAAGTGAAACCATCTTTGTCTCAGATGTCTGGTTCTTATATTGTTAAAACCAGGGCAGTTTGTCTTTCTACACTGCACCACTGTGAGATCAGTGGTGCTGTGTGTGTCAAATTCCCCTGAAACTGCAATCTTGTCCTCTTTATCTAATAACTGGCCAACTGGGGCCATGCTTGGCTGCTGTTGACATCAATGATTCTACTGAAGGAACTAAATAAACAGTTAAATGCCGAACAGTGCTCACCCATGGAAAAGCATCCCTACAGTCAGAATTGCTTCAGCTTTACAGTAGCAGAAATGGGATCAGAGACTTGCCCCATATCATTCTCATCCATGCTAATGACAAGTTCACTGAAGACGGCAGCTTCTGCCTCTAAACGCAGGATGGAAATAAAAGAGAGATCTAGCCTCCCAAGGCTTTTTTCAGGCTATGTGTTTGGCTTGCAGTGCTGGTTCTCATGTCTGTACTCTGCTCTGGTGAGACCCCCCTGCAATACTGCCTTCAGCTCTGGGGTCCTCAGCACAAGGAGGACATGGACCTGTTGGAGAGAGTCCAGAGGAGGCCACAAAGATGATCTGAGGGCTGGAGCACCTCTGCTGTGAGGACAGGCTGAGAGAGTTGGGGTTGTTCAGCCTGGAGAAGAGAAGGCTCCGGGGAGACCTTCGAGCAGCCTTCCCGTACCTAAAGGGGCCTACAGGAAAGCTGGGGAGGGACTTTTTAAATAGGGCCTGTAGCGATAGGACAAGGGGTAATGGTTTTAAACTAAAAAAGGGTAGATTCAGACTAGATAGAAGGAAGAAATTTTTACAATAATGGTGGTGAAACACTGGCACATGTTGCCCAGAGAGGTGGTAGATGCCTCATTCCTGGAAACATTCCAGGTCAGGTTGGACAGGGCTCTGAGTAACCTGGTCTGGTGGAAGATGTCCCTGCTCATTGCAGGGGGGTTGGACTAGATGGCCTTTGAAAGTCCCTTGCAACCCAAACCATTCTATGATTCTGTGATTTTATGATCTGTTCTGCAGATGCCAAACCCACTGCTTAAAAAAAGTCAAAATGTCGCCATGTTCTGCCAGTACAGCCTGCTCCTGAAAAGCCACTTTGGAGCCATCTTCTATCTACCACAGAGCTAGAAAGGTTTAACAGCATTTTTATCAGTCAAGCTTCTTGTTTGTTAAGTAGCAAACAAAGTGGATCAGATTGTTTCAGTTCCAGCTACAGTGGGTACAGCTGCTATTTGATCTTGGCATGTTCCTTTCAAGCCTCGCTGTGTGGAAGTGGTGACATTTTTATTTGTTTATTTGCATAAAGTCCTTGTGAACATATCCACTGCTCCATTTGGGGGTAATTTCATGGTGTTCAAATAACTTAGTTTTTATTCCTTCTCTTGCTGCAGCGTGGGAAGCTACAGAAAGCTGGTTTCACTTCTGACATCTCAAGCAGGAACAGTCCACATCTGGGTTTGACTTCTTTTGACAACATTTGAGAAATTCCATTGCTCAACGAGTTCTGCAAAGCAATACATGAAGATAAAAGTCACCATTATGTAATGCCTTGGTCTGGATGTCTTGGACCAGGGAAGCTAGTCTGAAATGCTGTCTTTATTATACACGGCAGACTCAGACCCCTTGAGCTGCACTGAATTTTGGACTGACAGAGGTGACACAGGTGTGCCTCCTCTAAAAATCTCAACCCCAACAGCAACTACAGCCAGTCTGGCCTCTAGCATAAATTAAAGCAAACTCAGAGAAACATCATTTCCACTGCTCATTACTCCAGCAATACAACCTTACAAGCAAATTTCAAATTTGCCTTTAAAAGAGTATTTATAAAGAGCATAATCTTGTCCAAGTGGTGTAAGAACATCTCCATAATAGCTTTTATGCATTACATAGAATGAAAATGACTGATTAGATACCCTACATAAACATGCTCTTGGCTTTGTGGTTTATCCATTGCACTACTAAAAAAATGCTATGTGAAAATTCACTTTAAACATTTCATTAACCTTCTTAACTGTGACCCAGCATGATAATACATGATGAGAAGCTAACAATACATTTTGCATAGCAAATATATGTCTCTGTCCCAGTAGTTTCTGAGCACAGAATAAATAAATGTGGATTTTCCAGCGGTACCAGCTGAGGAAATTAAAGAGACTCCTCAGTAAAGCACTGAGCATCTTGTTAATTTGAATAGCTCCCAGGGAAAGCTTTAAGCAAAATAAATTACCCCGTCCCTTAACAAGAAGTGAGGGGCAGCAAATAAGCAAATTTGCATATGGGAAATACTTACTATTCACCAGCACTAAATGTTTCCTGTTCAAATTGGCAACAAAGAAGAATCTCATTCTCTATAGTGTTTTACTGAGGAGCTAGGAAGTTAATGGGAGAGGGAAGATACTACTCATGTCTGCCTCAGAAAATAAGCTAAAGCCAACATTGATAATTCTGCTGAAGTACTCCCATATTCTATAGTAAATGGGCTCTTATTTGCTTATGTAAATTCACATCTAAATAAGACAGGTCTGAAGAGGGTTCAGAATTAATGCTGGTGGATTCTAATAATACAAACAAGCTTACAGGGTCTTTTAAAAAATACATAATAACCACAAGATCAAAGATTAACTTTGCCAAGATTTTCAAAAGTGTCTATGATTTTGTTACTAGCCATTTACACTGTGACAACAGAAAAGGGCTCAATTTCACAGAGGAGGAGCACAGTTTTTCAAAAAACAGGCTTTCTCAGAAATTTCAAGGAGGCCACTCAGATATTAATGATGTTAGTGCATTCAAATCATCAGTATCTTTGGAAAATCTTAGCCACAAGGGAACTGGCTTCCTAATAATGTTGCAAGCTGTATGAGATAACCAGCTTGGCTTTACTTTTCTGGCTAGCTCATAGTGCAGCCCCTTCTGAGAAAAGCAATGAAAACACAGTTTGTTTGAAGTATAGCAAGAGGCTGTACTGTTAGGGAAGCAGAAAAATCTTATATTCCTCTCATTATGCGACAAAATCCAACCGATAATGCTCAGATGTCCTCTTTAAGCAACCTAAGAGAAGCTACCTCACCGTTTTGGCAGCCATCCAGAGTGTGCATTTTGTGTCCAAAGTTGGGGAAAAGAAAGGCCATAGAGGCAAATGATTTTGCAGGAAGATTGACACAAATAAAGTAGTTGGAGTATTTTTAACAGAAGCAAATATTTCACACAGTTTTACTTTCAAAGGCCTGGCTGTAGCTTTTGTTTAGTTTCTTTTGTACTTGGCTAGATCCCAGTGTATGATTTGCAGAACATGATCTGCCTTTCCTGTACCTATGGCTTTTTTGGTAGCTCAGGATTAGCATCTGTTAAAAACCGCATCTTGGAGATCTCAAGGCAGCATATTCAACTGCACTCGCCAATATCTTGTATTAACAAGATGAGTAGCAGTGTGTGCGTTATATGACCTGGGGAATAGCTCATCTTGGGCACCCCATCAGTCACTAGCAGTCATTGTAAAAGCAATAGGTTTCCAACGGTGACTGAAGGTGGATATCAAGTGTAATAGCAACCAGAATTAAATGTTTCTAGGCTGGGGGGGGCTTTTGTTTGAACAGCTGTTTAAATGGCATAAAACTGGCCCATTACAGGCACGTAGCTATTTCATATGAGCACTGCATATACAAATAATACCATGGAGTAAACCTAGAAAAGTAAGTTCTCTTTCTCTCAGCTGCACGGGTGCCCCAGTGAATGTTGGCTGCCCTATTCCAGTGATGCACAGCACCCACAAATCTACTGGGATGCCCAGGGTGATATAAACAGCACAAGGCAGCAAGAACGCGCCAGTAAATCTGCCTCAGAAAAAGAGAGTACACGTGCATGTATAAGGGATGTGAAGACAGACTGTGGCTTGGTTTGAGAGCTGTGCATTTAAATCTGCAGAGAAAGCATCTGACACAGAGTTGTGTAAGGAGCTTGAAACTCCGCTATCATTGTCTCACCGCCATTCCGTCTGTGTCAGCAGGAGCATCCCACTGCACTGGACAGACAGTCTGGCCTTGGTGGGGAGAAAGGTGGAGGAGAGAAGGAGGACGAAGCTGAGAATGGAGCACAGAGATGAAGAAAATGTCTTCATGTCACCCCCACCTCTGGCTTTTATTTGAGCATTTTCTTTATCTCCCTTCCTGCATCCCACAAAAACTTCATATTGTTGTGCTCTCAGCAAGAGAACTGTTCTACACTGAATATCCAGCCTAAATCACACAAGGGCTGAGAGCTCCTCAAAGCCTTCCTACAGTTCCTATGTGATAGTGAACAGCCAAGCTCTTTAGGCCACTCTCCACTATCTCTTCCAGTGCAAGAGCATGGGGCCATCAGTGAAGCTGAGAGGCCAGGTGTGCAACAAACAAAAGGCGGTGACTCTTCATTCAACAGTTTGGCCACTGTCCCTTTTGTCTCTGTGTTTGAGGGACAGGGATTAGCCCAACTCTGAAACAACTTCAAAGCCCTCCCTCAGAAACTAAAGAGGGCTGAAGAAAAAGAGAAGGCAGAGAAAAGGAGAAGCCAAATGACTACAGGAAACAGTGACTGAAAAGAAGGAAAGAGATGGCAACAAAGGTTTAAAAACATAAAAATAAGGAACTGGAGGGAGACAAAGAGCAAAGGTCTCCCAACATCACCACCACTCTGGGGAGCTGCTGAAACAGCAGTGCTATGCTGTCCAGGAGCAGAAGGAGGAACAAAAACAAGTCTCACAGTCTTGGGGATCAGTCAAGCTTAATCCTCCTGTTAACACAACTGGCTGGCTTGGCCAAGGCCAGAAGGAGGTAGGTGAGGAGGTCCCACAATGTGGTGGCATCTTGGGACGAGTGTAAATAAAAAGGTGAGGAAAAAAAGTGTAGCCTCAGGAGGAGATTCTGGGGGAGCAGAAAGAGGGAACGCAGCCTGGCAAACTTGATCTAAATGTGTGCTAGGCCTCACCTTGCAAAAAAAGGCATACATCAAGAAACATCTTGAGCTGCTCTATGAACATATCTGTGTCATAGAACCACACAATCATGGAATGGTTTGGGTTGAAAGGGACCCTAAAGACCATCCAGTTCCAACCCCCCTGCCATGGGCAGGGACACCTTCCACTAGACCAGGTTGATCAAAGCCCCATCCAACCTGGCCTTGAACACTTCCAGGGATGGGGCATCC
The DNA here is from genome assembly GCF_000690535.1 of Cariama cristata. Classification (NCBI taxonomy): domain Eukaryota; kingdom Metazoa; phylum Chordata; class Aves; order Cariamiformes; family Cariamidae; genus Cariama; species Cariama cristata. The sequence continues at coordinate 16,327 of NW_009601663.1, read as the reverse complement.
ACAGCTTCTCTGGGCAACCTATTCCAGTTCCTCACCATCCTTACTCTAAAAAATTTCACTGCTTGAGTGGGAATTTTCCATTTTATGTCCATAGTGATCAGACGGATTAGATCAGAATATAAACTGGGAAACTGGATACCAGGCTAACTAAGATTAGGGAACAAAAAAACATGAAGAGAAGAAGAAATCTCACTCTCAGGACAGAATGTCTTGGCTAGTAAATCCCCTGGATATAGGAAGTGAAGGCACAGATACACGAATGATGACTGGACTCTCTTTGCATGTGTTTTCAACAGAGTGTGGCACTGTCACCAGTACAGTTTCAGTAGTGCTGAGCAGTCGGGGATCCTGGCCACAGGGCTGTCAGTGCTGTATACACCAGCAGGCCTTAGCTCTCAAGTCCACAACGAATACAAGAAACAAGAAGAGACAATAAACAGATGGGGAGACTTTAAAAGAAAATGGTAGGTTAAGGAGGGAACACCTATCTGTCTTATTCGTGACATTTAGAAGACATTTATCACCTTGTTTTCTAAATCCCAAACAAAATTACAGAATTACAGAGTTCAGAGGAACTACATATTTCTCTCTGCTCCTCTGGAATGACAGTGGTAGGTGAACTGAGTCTTAAACAGATGATGGATAGAGGCATCTCCTTCCTTTCCAGAAACTGGAGTCATTACTGAGACAGCTGGATCGAGGAAGACCAGTTTGTGGCATTCCTTGGCATTAAGTGGCATTAAGTGCAAGAACACAGATTTTTTTGCCAGGTACCAGCTGTTTCGGAGACTCATTCAGCTGATTTTTAAGTATAGGAGTTGCTTCATTTAACATTGAATTCATAATTATCTTGGGGAATCCATCCAGCTCCCACAAGGAATGCCTTATCCTAAGGATGAGGCGAAGATACCTATCTATCGCTATGACATTCACCCACTAGGATATAGTCTTCCTGTTAAGTTAGAGGCCCTGTTTTGGCCCCCTGTACTTAGATTACATAGCTTGTGCACTGGGAGTTATGGTCTTTGCAAATGCATTCCAAATTCTGCTTGATTTAATCAACATAATTTTCTCTTTCCTAGTGGATTGGCCTTTCCCTCGTTGAGCTGCAGTGAGAGCAGGGAGGGCTCACTGGTGTCACAGCAAACCTTCCACCATCCTGCTGTTCGCAGTGTTTGTTCCCCACTCTTTTACCAGCAGCTCCTCCTCTCAAGGTCCACTTCAATTCAGTGACCTCTGCAAAAAGCCCTGTCACTTCTTACGGCCACCTCACTGTCCCTGTGAATATAGGCTCCTTATAAATTCTGTGTCACTTACTGGCTGCCTCCTGTCTCTGCAGTGGCAAACTGCAATCTTCAACTCAGACTGATGGAAAATTTATACCATCACAAAACTCCCTCCTACCTCTTTTTGTCATCCCCAGGACTTCACAGAGATGTGACCTCCAAAGGTTGTGGCAGAGCGGCTTTTAAAAGGCTCCAAGGAATGGTAGGAGTTTGCCCCAGACGTGCCCCCACATTCTAACTTTCCTCCCTGACCTTCAGCCAGAATTTAATAAATTCGGCACTTTTCCAAGAATGGAAACAAAGGAGAGACTATCACCTTTAATCTCCATGTCTTGCTTTCCCCATCAGGAAAGGAAGCATAATAAAACACATTTGCATGCCTCTGACAGGGGTTGTGAGGGATAAATTAGTCTGTAAAGTATTCTGTAATTGCCTAAAATGTTATAATGAAAAGTGTGAGCAGCATGTGAAAAAGGGATCACCTTCAGGGCCCAAGTGATGCCGAGCTGAAAGAGCCATGTTAAGAACAGCAGCACTGTACGCTGAGTTCACTGTTAATGCTGATGGAAACATTGCCTTGAGGAAAGTGGGGAAAAGCCACCACTTGTTGGCAGTGCCATCCATGTTGGCCTAGAGCTCTTCCTTGGCTCAGAAGGAAAATAACTAGTTGTGGAGGTGCAAACAGTGCCTACCTGACATGAGATGTAAGCAGGTATTAGGAAACCTGTTCTACTGCTATTACACAGCACAAACTGTGTGCTTGGTCTACGACCAGATGTGAATGGGGCTGTGGGACTATGCAAAGGACATTAAAAGAGGCACTATCAGCAGCCCAGATCTTAAAACATCATGACTCAGATTTCATTACCATTAAATTTCCTTTAAAATTTCAACATTTCCTATAGGTAGCAATTGTGGCGAGGGGTTGCCCTTCCTTCTAACTTCTGAGCCCTGAATTTGTAAGTCCTTTCTTTGCAAACCTGAACACTAGAAACCTTCCAAAGAAATAAATGAAAGTTGGATTTCTCACATAACCACTCAATTCCAGAAGCTGGGCTTTAATGTAAAATGCAAAGAATTATAAATGTCAACAGCAGAGCTAACAGCTTGACAAAGTATCCTCTGTTCTTGGCAAAGGCTTCCTACAGGTGGCAAGTTTGCTTCTCGTAAGGATCAGAAAAGGGCAGGTTGAGGGAAGGACACCTGTCACAACATGATCCCTCACATGTAAAACCACCTCTATACAGGGAGGACTATTGCTAAGGTATAAAGGCTGCATAGATTTGTACTGATTTGCTGAGCAAGTGACTTCAGAAATAGGTATGGCTTCTATCTGTCCTCACATTTTTGAGTCATTAGCCAGCAAGGCTGTGGCTCGGTTGCTTTCCCTGCTACATGAACAGCAATATTTATAGCACTCAGAAACAGACTGAGGAGGCAAGACACCCAATCAGTCTGAAAACCAAAGAGCTTGGCCGGTTCCATAATTATGTTTTAAAATACCTGTAGTCACATCTGGAGAGCAAAGCTGGATAGGTATTCTCCTCCCTCTTCCTCCTCCTTTCCATGTGAAAGGTATGGTGCTATGATGCACTGTCCGAGGGCTAAGGTCATGTTTGCTTTGATCTGATAACGAATTGTATAATAATAGCTGGTTGACATTCAAGAAAAAAACTGCTTGTTTTAACTTGTGGTTTATCATCAGAAGTGGAAACAAGGATTACTTCTTTTCAGAGACACGCCAAATGAAGGACAATTTGCAAGAGCCAGATTCCAGACAACTAGTCCAGTCTACAGCAACAACAGAGCAACCGCCAGCTTTCAATATAGCGTCCAGCTGCCTCTTGTACAGGAAATTTTGATGGTTATGAGGTGGCGTGGGCTTGAAACCCAGCAAGTTCGAGGATCTATTCTTACTTCTGCTACAGGCTTGCTTTGCAACTTCTTATTAGTTTCTAGTGAGCAACCAAAGAGTTCAATCTTATTTAAAATAAAGTCCAGGGCATATCACCTTTGGCAAGCTTCTGTATGGAGATAATAGTGTTTACTCCTTAGCTTTACAAGGGTATTGAGGCTGTTATTACCACTGTAGTACTTTGACCATGTAAATGCTACGTTGTCATAATTTTTTCTCCTTCGCTCTGTTATGTCCAAAACAGGACTTGAGGATTTATAGGTCTCTCAGTCATCCTTCTTTCCTGGGTGTCAAAGACCTCAGGAAATCACGGTCGCCTGTGCCAAAAGCTTGTGAGCCAATATTAAATACAGCTGAGGCTTTGACTCCCTTTTGGAGCTTGTTATTACATCATTAGAAGAAAAGGTGACATGGCTAGAAGCCATAGATCAAGGATGCATAATTTATCACCTTCTCTGTGGGTACCAATGGCACTCACAGAATCATCTTCTTGGAAAAGCTGGCCCCTGACACTGTTGAGTTTCTTTGTTTCAGAATCAATATCAACAAACCATTATTTCCTCCTTCAGAGGCAGATTTTAACTGCAAATAAATATGCTTCAAATGCTATTTTCAACATTAATATCTTAACTAAGTCAAAGCGTACACTTTCCTTCTGACTACAAACTCTCTTCGATGCCAGTACAGAACTCCTATACAGCCCCTTGGATATGGGCAGAAATTCTGATATATAAAACACTCCTTAAACTAAAAGGTCACTTAAGAATTCTGTTTTTTCTGCTTCAACTCTTTCTCACTATTTGAAAGCCTCTAAAGGTACAAATGTAGATCTCTGTCTTTCTTCCTGAGCAGAAGTCCTATTGCCTTGCTTAGTCATTTTGAAAGGCTGAATTCTCACCATTTTATTGAAGAACAGGGAGAAAAGCAGTGGAGTATTCTGTTTTGCATTTGTTAAATACATAAATGAGATGATCAGCCGCAGGGGACTGGGAAGGGAGTAGAGCTGGAAGATAAATCACAGTGGAAATTCAGTAACTGTATTTCTCTTTTAAAATAGCCTCGCAAGAGTTTCAAGAGACATTATTTATAGAGCACCGCATGCAGTAAGAGTTTAACAGGCAAGGCAGACAGAAGGTTTCAGTCCCAAAGCATGGTTCAATATTCAGTCACTGGATTGCCAAAGACCACTTGTACAATTTTTATATCCCCAAACTCCCACTCTTGCCCGCACGTTCCCACCCCTCATCGCTTTTACTCTATGCTGACACACTTTGATCACAAATTGGATCAGGGAACTCTGATCCAACTGAAAAAGTAACTGTGCAAAAAAGAGCCAGCGATATTTTTTGGTCAGATAATTTCCCTGGTCGGATTCATCACCTAGCAGCACAAACGCTGCATGCACAGAGGCAGCACATGAGGAAGTGGTGAACGTAGCGGGAGGAGGAGAGGAGTGTCACAGTGTCTGCTTAAACCACCAGCAATGCCAACAGGCTGATTATTAAACTAGTCCTCTGGTGCCTTCACCCCCATGGTCTGAGGACAGGCTTCACTTTGGACATGGTGAGTCATTCCCTTCACTAAATGGCACTATTCACAGCAAAGAAAGCCTAAGGTTGTCCCCCAGTTCTTGTGATCTTTGTAGGAGCCTGGAGTTGTGTTACTCATATAAGAATCTCAGCATCCCTCTGGAAAGGTCAGTTTAACTTGAGTCCCTCCTGGCTGTGGAGGAAAAAAGCATGAAAGTCAGATCCTAACAGCTCAAAATGCTGAAAGCAAACAGAAGAATCTCACACCCATAACAGCAAAAATGTAACAACTCTGTAGCCCATGCTACACCAAATGTTTGGCTTTTATTTAATTCTTTTTTAATAGTTATTTTGTTTACTGTTCATTAAGGGAAAAGCAGCTTTCAATACATCCTAGTTAAAAAAGTGTGTCCCAAGAGGAGAGCAGCAGAGTGTAGAGCAGGATTAGGGGCACAGCAAAACCGAGGGGCAAACAGTTTCGGGGGGAAGGGAAGGAAGAGACGGGCATAGGAAGCAAGGATAAGATGGAAGAAATGTCAGGAAGGAGACAGAGAAGACCTAAGGGCACATTTACTCCACACAGTGAATGAACTAACTGGGTTGTAGGTATTTTAGCTCAGCAATCCATCTCATTACTACACCTACCTGCTCAGTAGGCTACTATAGTGTGCTCAGTAGGTGTAGCCTGAATTGTATTGGCCTTGCAAAGAAAAATAAAGACCTCTGGGAAGATGCGGGAGGTGAGAGGAGACCAAAGGAAGGCATTTAAATCCGGGGAGAAGATAACAGCTGGAGAAGCAGATGAGATACATGGATTTTATGGCTGGTTTCAGCTAGATTATGGGGAACGAGAGAGTTTGGGAAGATCATTAGAAATTTTTTTTCCTGCATTTTGTCATGCTTGGGCCACCCAGGGATCATAACCAGATACTCTCATGTTCTGACCAATGGAGCTTTTTAATTAAACAGGGCATGATGCTGTGCAAGCTTCAGTTTCAGTCATCAAAGCTTCTTCTGTTCTTGTGCTACAGCTTCTTAAGAGCTTGGAGAAGTGTCAGCACAGTTCTAAGGCAGAGCATGTGACTCCTGAGACTTGTGTCTTGCATGGGATCAAAGTTGTGTCAAAAGCCATGTACTCATGGGAAATCCTCTTCATAATTAACATTTATATAACAACTCCTTTACTGGCCAAACACATGTTTACATTCCTCCAGTCTGTTTTTTTTAAGAGACAGTGCTGGCCAGAAGTTTTTGCAAGAGGACTGGAATTAGGTATTTGTTTTCAGCTATGCTCCATCTACCCATGAGATGTTTAGCAAGTCTCTAAGGGGACAAATGCTCCCACACATCTCTTTGTTTACCAAAGAACCTGAGTGCATTCTGCTTTTGTTGAGAGTACGTATCACGGAGAAGTGACAGAGAGCCTGTGAGGTGACTGAGCCATCCCACCTCCTCCCACCAATGGGATACGGAGTTAGAGTAGAAAAGAGATCTGAGGATCTTTGAGGAAGGATGCCCAACAAATGCCTCTCATCTAAAGAGGTCACAGCTCTGTGGAGTGTGCTGCAAAGACAATCAGTGGCTCTGACCTGAGAAAAGGCAAGATTTCTGCCTCATGCTCTAGTCTTTGGGGCCTTTCTTGTCTTTGTGCCTCCTGTCTTGGTGTTTATTTTCTGTAAAATGGATGGGCTACAATAATCTTCACCCACTGTGACTATCAGATACATCTTATAGGCAGTCTGATGTGTATAATCTTCAAAGCTCAAAAGATGGAAGCTGATACAAGAGTTAGGTATGGTCCAATTGGCTTTTGAGTAACTCCTCTTCTGATTGCAAGTTCCCCTTCAGTCTGGCTCACAGCCCCAGAGCTAACTGAATGATTTCATTTTGGCTATAATCACAACCTCACTCAGGACCGCTACAACCTCATGAAGGGTCAGAAACCCAAATTTGGGAACTATTGCCTAAGAGTGCTCATGTCCTACTGTGGTTTCTGAAGGATAGTTTTTTAACAGGCAAACCATCTGTGCAGGGGAAAGTCAGCCCTATGGAACGATGAGCTGTCCTTTCTAGGAAACAAAATGATCTGGATTAGAGAAACACCAAGACATATGTTCTGTGATGCAATTTTGAAATGTTCTTCAGGTAACTGTTTCTTCTAAATCTGTGAAATGACACATCTGGGAATGAGGCAATCTTTACAATTAAGTCCTTGGAAAAAAAATATAGTAAGCATTTCTAAAGACAGAAAAGGCCAGTAAATGTAAATTTGGTAGCTGTCTGCACATAGTCCTCTAGTATAGGGGCCAGCGATTGCTCCCAAACTAAGCTGAGCTGTCTATGGAGAAGTGAATGGTGAGAGGATCTGTCACATGCACTAATTTATTGAATATCCTTCATAACCTTACTGGCAGGAATTAAAATTGCAATTTAAAGCAGTAAAACTTTGCAGGGAGGGTAGCAGTGCCTCTCCTCAAGGAATTTCTCTGGATTCAGTCCTCACTGCTTCAGGAAGAATCAATTTTACCTTTTTGTAACAGGACTGGCTTGAAGCCGGCATCTGATTTTATCAGAGGCTTTCCTATTGGACTTTTCATAAGTTTTCATGACTCTTGAGAGTATCTTTCCTTAAGGATGTGCATTTGAGAATGACATAATTCTGCCCTTAAATTCGCACAAGGAAGTACCAACTTAGTAAGATGCTGCAGTTCCATCATGCACAGGCAGGGACTACATCTAGGCTAGACGTTGTAAGCACTAATAAGATGTTTACTCAGTTGATGTTTGTTCCTGTTTAATAAACAATTTATCCCATGTTAATATTATACCTCTCACCTAATCGAAACCCATCTTATGCAATTGGGCACATAGAAATTAAAAAGTGGTGGCTTTTAACATCTTAACATTTGAAAATGTTCACTCAAGTTGAAACACCTTGCAATTCCATCTGCGATAAAAGCCTGGCTTCCTAAATCAACAAAACTGTTCGTAGGGGATGATGTTACTCTGTGTCAGTAAGAATGCCAGGGTTTGGCAAAAGGAGCTTACTGATTTTAATATGTAAGTAGTTTTCCTCAAAATTTTCATGTCACTGATAATCACTTTCTCTGGATTTTTTTTCTTTCAGTAGTTTTCAACTTTAAAACTGTGCTCTTCTGTTCTGTGGACTAATCTCTGTTAAACCACCATGTTTGATTTAGTTGAATATGTTTTAATAACATTTTCGGTTAGCATAGTTAGGTCATGTGCCAAGTATTACATTTTTTCATTCCCCACAAAATCAGGACAAACTGTACATCTCCTGCTGTGTCTGAAGCCGATTTGGCTAACTTTCAGCTATGCTAATTAAAGAATACAGCAATCCTATTTTTATCTGATTTTAAAATACTACAGCTACACTGCTGGCAATTTTACTTGTTTTGATGAAAAATTAGTTAACAATGCAAAAAGTTCAGTAGTTTGTTTTGTGCTATTCATTTTCACACGCATGCACAGACCCACGCTCAGATACATGCCATAATGCTACAAGATGTCAAACAATTACAAAGATTTATCAAATCCACCTTCAGGATAAGGCTTAAGAATATAGATTTGGATAAACTTCAGTAAACAGAATGTCATGGAACAGAGGAGAAGGTAAAAGAAAGAGAATAGCAATATCAAGGTTTAAAGACCTTTACTGAACAAAACTTGCTACCATATCAAAAAGTTCTGTTTTGAAAAGAATGTTTCTAATGTTTCTGAACACTTTGTTTAACCACGTAAAAAAATGTTTCCTAAATAATGTTTATTAGCTTTATGCACTCCAGCCAAGACTTTAAAATATTGTGGACCTAAAAAAACCCAATTGATATAATGTCCCAAAAGTAAAAGGGTTTTGTTAATTTGAAAATAAAAGTGTTAAGATCAGGCATGCACTAAATTTGCAGTAACAACTCCCTCCTCCTCACCTACACAATTTATTCCTATACTGCATTGGTATTGCTGGCCATGCGCTTAGCTTACAGGGGCACCACCTATTCTGTTTGAAGTCGGTGGGCATCTTGCCATAGATTCAATAGGAGCAGAATTTGACATCTGAAAGCATACTGTGTGTGACGAAATACGGACCTGCAAAGTATCTGTTCTGTGGTTTTACCTGCGAACAGTACTGTTTTCTTTACAGCTGTTCTTAGTGAAATGTTTTTTTAGGCATCTGATCTTTCAGACCAACAAGCTGTTGCACAAACTACTTATCTTCTCTGATTTCCTCCAACTGGGTTATGTAATCTGAATCAGTTCAATGCATCTGATATTCATTTTTGCTCTTTATCTTTCCCTGGTTTTTAGGTTGTGAGGGCTAAAAAACACAGGTGCACAGAATGTTCATCAGCATCTTGCTTTTGTAGTTCTTCCTAGGTTTCCGCTGCTGTTGCAATGCACAAAGTCTTCAGTAATGAACAGGATTTTGGAGAATGTTAAAAGTGAATACCAACACATGCAGGGTTAGTGTTTGACTTGAGAATATCCCAGTGAAATTTGAGAGGCTATAATCCTTTCTTTTGGATCATTATTCCTTTTTTTATTCCTCTGGTAGCAAGAACTGCCAACATGTCTGGCTTTCCAACATGTCTGGCTTTCCAATGAAAAGGGACACTGTATGAAAAGGCAAGGGAGGGCTTAATTAATTAGCGAAAGCACACAGAAGAAGTGGTCCAAAGAGAAGAATTGCGTTGGTGGACACGTTAGAAATGAGATACAGATCTTCTATCACTCTTTGCTTCTGTATTCAGATAAAAATGACCAGTAACAAATCCAGTGATTTTGTGATCCATGGAAAGTGAATTTGTTGGCCTGCAGCCAGTTGCCAGTGGAAGGGTCCACATCACGCGACTTCCAACACAGTAGGCATCTTCTGGTCTAAAGTCACAGAATTTGTTGCCACATTCACTTGTAGCTTTAAACCAATACGGATTTACAGGAGGCTACCAAGAGAATTTTAGCCTTATTTTAGCCCCTCTCCCACTCCACTGCTTTAGTGTTGGCAATTCACTTGTTCCCAGCATATCACCTCACCCTCTCTCCAGCACCTCAACCCCATCTGCAAGCGGTGGGGAGTTGGAGAGAAGGCATGACCTGAGGCAGAACCGTGATCATGTATTCTCCTGCATTTGGCCCTCCACTGTGGGATCTCCCTGAGGCGATGAGCTGGCAGAAAGGTGGGTGCTTGACATATGGTTGTGAAGGGAGTGCTGTGTTCCTGCCATTCACATCTGGCCTGCATCTGTACCTGGCCTCAGTGGAGGAAACAAGTAGAACACTTAATCCGATCACTTCTAGACAGGGGTGGTAGCTGAAGCACATTATCAGGACAAGCCTGCACCACTGCTGCTCAGAAAGTATTGCTTTTTGAGCTCTAAGAAATAAAACTAGAAAACACAGGGTGACAGAGAAGGTGAGAACAGTCATTCCAATATTACTTGCAATTCTTTGCTTCTAGATCTTGAAAAACAAAGCAATCTGAAATATCCAGTTAATTTCTTTTTTTTTATGCATTTCCTCCATTTCACTGAATGGAAAGCACCTTCATTTATGTACTTGTGTGTACTGGAATGAATTAGGACAAATCCTCTATTGATTTTAAGATTAAGAATAGCTTATACACCATCAGAACGTTGGGAGGCATTTATTTAATGTCCTTTCCAGTGCAGCAGTTTGATTTAATCAGCATGAAGTCTGCCCACGTGTAAATGCAGTCACTGACCCCTGAAGCACAGAGCCAAACACTGATAGCCTGACTCATTCCAGTGGGCAAGATTCAGATCTCACATAAAGACCAGGGAGTGGGACCTGCCTATAGAAGGCCTGAAACCAACTCATTGGCATAAATGGATTTATTCATTTGAGGACAAGAACCAGGATTTACTTTTCCTGCACAGACCCGGTTGTGAGAATACTTTTCACACATAGATTTTCTTCTGGGTGAGAAGCCCCATTCAAGTCAGCATTGGCAGGACTGGACCCAGCTATTTACTCTCTATAGTTGGCATTGCCAGCATCAACATTTTTGTTTCAGCTCCACATCAAAATTCATGTGGGTGTAAAGCTTTCCCAGACGTAGAGCGTGAGCACATGAGCCTCAACATTAATGAGAGAATCTATTAAACTCTGCTGCACATATGTGTGTGTGCAAGAGTGTGAGCATAAGTACCAATTATAGCTTGGCAGCAGGCTGAAGTAGCTGTTCCATTCATACCCTGCATTTTTGTTTGCTTATAACTTTTCTTAAAAATATTCCTTTGGGCTTGATGTGTGTCATACTTAGTTTTGGCTCAAAGGTGACTGAATTAAATGATAGGAGTTGCTTCTGAGTTAGTTACAGGAGCCTGAAAGGAATGCAGTTCCTCCCGCACTCGCCGTGCTGGCTTGGTGCTTGTGAAGCGGCAGGGGAATGAAATGAATGACAGTGCCCTCTCAGAAGTGCCCAGAGAAGGATTCTTATCAAATGCTGTCTCCTGCCAAGTCACACGAACACTGCCAGCCTGGAAGGATGGGGAGAAGTATTTGGCAGCAAGGGCCTAGGTTTTCGAGATGAAACCGGGGGAGGAAGGGGTGGAGACAGTGTCACTAGCTGGGACCAGGCTACTTGCTGTTTTTCGTATATGAAAGATGGTCTCCAGAAATTTTGGGGAAGTATATTGGTGCACTTATCGCACTGGTAAGGCTGTGTTGCAAGGTTTGTTTTTCCCCTTGGAGCTACTGAGTGAGTTACTATGAGAGTGCCTGCTGCTGAGGAAGGATGTGTAAAAAAAGAGTTCTTAGGAAAGAGCAGTGGGAGTGCCTTAGGAATGCTTGCTGATGGGCAATGCATGGCAGACAGAGGGGACAGCATACCTCTTGCTCTTCAGAGGTGTCAGTGTTTGACACATCCACTGGCAAGTGTGAACAAAATGTAGGGGAGCTTGTTTCCTTTCTGTCTCACACTTGAGAAGACATTTGTTACATGCATTTGTTGGTTGGGTAGCAATCCTTTTTTTGAAGGCATTTGCTTGTAGCATTAATGATGTGATCAATTTTGCAATGTGCAAGCTTCATGTCGGGGCAAGGAGAGAAAGGTGTTATAACACACAACAGAATTCAGAAGCATTGTATTTGTTTTCCACCTCTACTTAGGCCTTCTTATACGGCATGGGAGGTCCTACCCAGATATCCTACTCCTAAGTGAATGCAGAAAACTTAGTTCTGATTGCTCTCCTCCTGTGAAACGGTACTGACTCACTTTTCTCCCTTTCTACCTGCTTTTCTCCTATCAAAATTACATTAGCTCTTGGGCAGCTGCTTTCTTGACAAAGTCAGCTTCTGTTTGGGGAACAGAACAGCAAGAGACATCGACTACTAGTTAACTGGAGCTGCATGAGAAGGTAACACAACCTGCAGAGCTCAGAGTACTACATATGAGGAAGGATGGTGGATACTGGTCTTAGAGAGAGAGGCAGAAAAGAGGAAATGTGAGAGGAACAAAAGAAACATCAAAGCTGTCACCATTTCCAGAAGGCAGGAAGAGAATTAAAAAAAGAGTTGTCTGATTCAACATGGACTCGAGGAAGTTGGCTCAGTGAGGATCTAGAAGAAAAGCAGGCGCTCTAAGAGGAATGCAGAGCAACAGGCGATTTCACCA
>NW_009601663.1:0-3892 GCF_000690535.1 Cariama cristata | reverse complement strand
GCAGGAATGAACTGAACATGCAATAATGATCATTAGGAAAGGAAGGAGCTGAGTACCTAAAGTCTGAAGGATCAGAAACATAATTTCATGCAAATCGGACACAAGAGAAGCAAAAGTAAAATCTGGCAGGTCATCCTGTTGCATGTGGGCAAGAGGAATGTTGGAGATGTAAACAAGCACATCTGGAGTAGTGGAAAGGGGTATCAATTAAAAAAGTATCCCAACTCCGTTGTGTGTTGTGGCTATTTTGTGATATTCCAGCAGTCCTCAATGGTCATGCCGCCTTCTCCCCTGCCATGTAATGTGGCCCCTTTGCATACCTCTGCTGGCTGCGTGATCCTGTCGGCAGCACGGACCACTAATGAGAACCACACGCCTGGGCGACTTTATTTCACTGTGCCACTAACAGTATTACTTTGACTGTAAGTTTTCTATGTGCCGGTTTCTCTATGTTTATCTTTTTAGAGGTGTTACAAGAATGAATTAATTATTGTCCATAAAATTATTTTATGAAGTTGCTATAGTAATGCAAATTATATTAAAATCTTATTGTAGTCAAGCTGGAGTATGGCTCTAAATATCTTTCATAGAAAAGCAACATTAGGTAAATCTTTGCCAAACTCTGAAAATGGTTTTGAATTTATGATACTGTAGTTAAATGGGCAGAGTTCTATGAGGCTGGGCAAAATCAGGCTACTCAAAAGTGCATCAGTGACCTCAGATTGCTGTGTACAGTCTGCGAGTGGCCTGATTCTAGCCGTGCATCTGCCCTGGAGTTCTGCGTTGCCAGAGGTGCACGAGAAATGAACCATAATGTCCTAAGAGGACATGGACATGAGCCTATGTCATAGCTGGTTACCTTCAGGAAGCCAAAGAGCTGGTGTTTTCTGTTTCCTACAGTCTATTCTATATCTTATGTCTCTAACTCAAACAGATGCTAAATTCCTGGGGTTGACACCAAATTCACATTTTCTTAAAAACTGGGGAACATACTATAACCCTTAACAGAAAATGAAACCATGGTGATCCTTGAAATGGGTCATGGGAAACATCTGGATTGTAACATGTTTCCAAATCATTTGTACAACACAGGGAGAGTGTTTCCCAACCTTATTCCGGTGGCTTTCCTGGTTTTCCTCTCCATTGCCTCTGGTTTTCCTCTCCATTGCCTCCTTGCCCCATTGCCCCATCCCCCTTACCATTCCCTTCAGCAGTTCCATCTCTATTCCATCCGCTCAGCCCTGTTTCAAATTTTTTTGCCTCTCCACTACTTTTCTTCATCAATCCCCTTTAACTTTCCAGATTATCATTGCTGGGGTTTTTTTTTGTTGCTGTTTCCAGATATGCCCTCAAATCCTTGGTAATGAGCCTGCTACAGTTTATTAGCATGTACTCAGCTTTGTGCCTTGCCAGTTTTGTGCCCCAGAAGGGCTGATTTCTAATAGAGCTGAAATTCAGGCAAAACACCTCTTTTAAATCTGCAGCTACATCTGATGAATAGTGCCCACCACTCCATAGCTTTCCTAATTGTAGGTGATTGTATGAAGCATGGAGGAAGGGCAAGGATGCCAGCAGCACTGCGAACACCAAAGCACTCAGTTGGATTGCAGGCATTTACAGCGTAGCAGACACCACACAGTAGAAATGACACTGTTGCAAGAAAGTGATATACATAATAAATTACAGAGGTCATGCTGAGGCAAAGTTTTCAGCACTACACAATACACGTGGGGAGAAACAGCCCTGCCAGCTTGTCTGTCCTTCCAGGACAGCTGGATGCCAGTGAAACCCTGGCACTTTTGGGAGCTCGTGAATGCAAGATACAGCATTTTTGAAGGAGCTGGATCCAGAATCTGGAAGAACTTTTCACAAGAGAAAAGAATGTTGTTTAGATTTGCCACTTCGCTAAATATAGGACTCCTATCTTTGCATTAGTTTCTCTTCAGATATGTACTCCTTTCTCGTTTCATTCGCAAGCACACCCAGGGACACAAACAAAAACAAATGAGTTATAAAGTAATCAAACTTGTTTTCTTCAGGTTGGAAAGGAAAAGAGATAATATTTTGATTTCAATTTCCAAATCTTTGGGAGGTGCTCAGATATTATCTATCACAGTGCTTCAAGCTCCTTACTGTAATGGTATCAAGTGGCTCCCAAGCAATTACAAAGCAACAAACAAAAAAGTTTTCCCATCGTTTCTGTCTCCCATTTCTGCTTATCAACAAAAATAACAAGCAGAATTTTTAACTGTGGGGTAAAACTCTGAGGTTTCTGTGCGTATGAAGAGCTGTAAAAAGGCTCAATTTATTTTTGGTTTTGAACCTCTAAGACCGAGGTTACTTTTTGTCCCCTTAGGAATGAGATATTTTGTCCAAATCTGGTCTCAGTAACTCCTAGAGTTGCAAGCTTCCTCTGTTTTGATAGTTTCACTGCTCCTGGAGAAAGTGACAGGCATAATCAGAGGAGAACTGATGGAGCCTAAATTACTTAGGCCAATTCCTTGGAACTTCTCCAAACAGCAACTTGAAGTGGGGTGTTGAAATCCTGGTCCTAGCTGAAGTTAGCATAAAAATTACCAGCAGTGTTAAAATTATTTATACCTCTGATTTACAGTATAACTTGGAAACAATAAAAAAAAGATGATGTATTCACAGTGATATGTGTTGCTGTATCAATAGCCCATAGCAGTCTCAGTGTTTTCATGGTGTGAAGCTTTATGCTAAAGCTCTCTTATCTCAGAGTCCGCTGCTGTATACGTCAGTGATTTATTTCTCCAGCATGGATATTTGGGACTCCAGAAGCAGTTCAGAAGGAGCCAAGAAATACAAACACGACAGTATCTTCAAAGAGCCTGGCATTATGAAGGAAGCAAGTTCTTCATGTGCAAGCGTTCCTTCCACACACACGGCAATGGCATTATTTGGGTTCAGCTTTCGCCAGATGTCCTTCCTCTGACACCGATTTTCCTTACGCATTATAAACAGATAATCCTACTTATATATCCTGTCAAGCAGACAGAGCTGAGTATCATTTGTATACTGCTTCTGTTTAAGTTGCCTAATAAATATTTCAGTGGCTTCATGGATGAGGGACAGTTCCAAGACAACTCCTCAGGAGGCACTTCTGGGAGAGGAAGAACATTTGTTTGGTGGAATCCTGTGGTTTCCCTGTATTATGCCCTGCTGTGCATTTGGGAAGGAGGAGAAGAGCCCTGTCGTAACAGTAATGAAAGTTGCAGATAGCTGGGAGGCTGTGACTGCACTTTGGCGATGCACAGCAGGAGGTAACTACTCTAATAGCTGTTGCTCATTGTCTGTTACTACCTCTAGGTCATATAGGTACCAAGCTTACAGAAGGCACGTTAAGGAACAGTTAGCTAACTTTTATGAACAGAAGCATTAAGTAACTTCGTACAAAATCCCAACAAGGCAAGGACAGAGCCACCAAGTCCAAGAGACCTGAGAAGCATTAGCTGAGTAGAAAAACAGTGGGAGGCTGATCATAAAAGACCTGAAACCCACCATTTTTTTATGCTTGCTGTGATGTACATTTGAGAAATTTTTGGCAAGCTTTCAAATAAAAGTAACTCTGAGGAGAAACACAATGACAGCAACCACACAGCTCCGAACTCCTCATTGCCTGTGAAGAGATTTTTTCCTTTACACTTTCATTGTCTAAGGTGACACTGAAGGAGTTTCCACAAAACTTTCCAGGCTGAGAAATACAAAAACTTCCTTCAGGGCTGAGACACCCCACTTGCTCCACGAGGTTTTACACAGCGCTTTAACCAGCCCTGCTGAAGCCAAACAGGGGCCCATCAACGCTCCCACCCACCCACCGCCGCCTGCCCGAGAGGAAGGGATACCGCCCCCCCTCAGGCATCGCCCAGCT
>NW_009601662.1:0-444 GCF_000690535.1 Cariama cristata | reverse complement strand
CCTCCACCTTCTTGATGTGGGCAGCGCGGCCCGGGCCCAGCAGCAGCCCGCAGAGGAGCAGGAGCAGTATCAGCGCCCGCATCACTCCCTCCATAGCCGCACCGCACAGCCGGCCTCACCGGTCTGCAGAGCTACCGGACAGGGCGATGATAAGCAATGAGCTCGCCCCGCTCGCAGGCAGGCACTCCTTCCACCGCCCACCAGTCAGCAGCGGGCGGGTAGGGGAGGAGTTGTTAGGGCTAGGCGGCAGACCAATGAGAAGCGGCACGGAGGATTGCGTCACAATGGGGTGGGGAGCCGGCGAACACTGTGTCGTTGCTGTGGGCTGCGATGTCGCAGGGCCTGGCCCCCCGCTCCGGTCCCGGCTGCCGCGGGGAGGGGGGGGATGCGCACGGCGCGGGTTCGGTAGCTCGGAGGCTGAGCAGGGAGCATGGGGAGGCGAGC
>NW_009601661.1:12698-13632 GCF_000690535.1 Cariama cristata | reverse complement strand
CATGGAATATAATGCTATACATATAAAATATACATGGAATATAATTCTACATATATATTATATATACATGGAAAATAATTTTTTCTCTATATATGAAAAAATACATACACATATCCTGTAACTCCACCTAGTTGCAAGAGATGAAGCTGTTGGCTTACAAAACAAATTCACACAGTTCCTCCTAAGTGGATGCTGTCATTTGTCATAAACATAGCCACCCTTGGGCCTGAATAGCTGACACGCTGCGTTGCATTGTTAGCCTGAGAGCAGAACACAAAGGCGCACTTTCAATTTGGAGCACAAGAATACTGTAAAAACCTCCCACTGGAGAAAAAAAAAAAACACTACCACTCCAGCTGAAGAACAGGTCATGCAGCTTTTATTTAATTTTACCTTTTTGGTAAGCAGGAGGGTTTTCTTTCAGTCAGACCATTCACATACTACGACAGTACAGATTGCAGTGAATTTGATGGAGATCTTGCAACATTAGAAAACTTTTCTCAATATACATCCATTTAAGCAACAGCTTGTAGGTCAGAGTGTGAGTGCTAGAGTCAAGTCTGCGCACTGCACTCCAGGTATACAAAGCATTGCAGCAGCACAAGAAATGCCCTCACTGGGCAAAGTACAGTGTGTTTTACATAGTGCAATCACTTTTAGAGGAAAAACTCTAGGAAGGCCACATCTATTTATTTATGTTTTAATCCTGTCAAGTTTACAAATGCGAGGGGGATAGAAATCAAACCTCTGACTGAATTAACTTTTGTACAGGTAGGTTTTGTGTATAGGCACATGCTTTAGAGAGGAGCTCTGAATCTGTTCTGTAATCACGAGAAAGACATATTGCTTTGTGATTCAGAAAGTGTTATACCATCTCTAACCTTCCTAACGCTCTTGGCCAGAGTTGTTAATCCAGCTGTTTAGAGTTCCTAGA
>NW_009601661.1:6168-12667 GCF_000690535.1 Cariama cristata | reverse complement strand
CGCTCTTCCCTCTAGTGTAAATCCCCAATAGAGAATTTCAGGTTGCTATTGACAACAATTACGGTTATCCTACTTACGGTCGTTTGACTGTATTAGGCATCGCCTCTGAATACTCCAGTCCACAGTGAAAACTCACATTACCAGAGATGCAGAGGCTCTTGCTTTTTCTGTTACTGTCACTCACGAGTACGAAAAAAAACCCAAGTTGACAATGAACTGCTACAGCAAAGCATCACTGGTAATATTCATCTAATATAAAAAAAAATGAGCACTCATGACACTACATGTCATGGTAAGCAAGTTTTCAGACACTGCAAAGTGGTTTGCCCAGTAAAATTGTAAAATGTACACTGTGCTCAAAAGGTCAAACTACACGTAAACAAAGAGCAGCTCCCTGCAACATGGTGTAAATCAAAACATTATAGCACCAGCTCCCAGCACCAAGGAGTTACCCACTGACCAGTTCTAGTGTACAATGCAATAGTGCTTGCTGAGGTTTCTGCTACACAAGAGCCACAGTGGGACAGCTCTGCCCATTTCTTGCTGACATTTTCTTACCAGGTGTGCACAAATTACATTCCTCCCTTCCCATGGAGAGCAAGTCAGACAACGAGATTGTTACAGTACCAGAAAACACTGAATGGGAAATGGCACCTGAGGGAAAAGTAGGTACTGCGTACCTGATTCTGAATAAATGGGCATGGACGAAATGTGACGTTATCTGAGCAATCCTCCCCCTGCCAGATCAAATCTGAGAGGAGCTGCAGACTGTAAGAAAAGAAATAAACCTTCCTATGCTGAAAGCCATGGACATGGTATTGCCTACACTAATGATTTTATTTCACCATCAGCAAAGCATTTATCCCCAAAAAGCTGTACACATACTGGTCAGATTACGGTGCAGTGCTAACTTTACACTATCAGAAGTCTGTTGCTATAGTGGTCAGGTTTGTCTTTTATCTGAGGAGGGGGGGTGGGGGGGGAGGGAGGAGACAGGCAGCATGGCCACATCATCATATAGCAATTTTACTCCACGTTAATGTAGATATAATCTTTCTTCTCAAATGCAAATTAAAAAGTATTTGCTAGAAACCAGCATGACTTGGGCTGCTGAGAAATGACAGATGATTCAGTTTCTTACAAATATTGACAAGTTAAATCATTACAGGTTTTCAAAGCAAGAACAGGGTTACGAACAGGAAGGGAATAAAACATTACCACTATTAAAAAAACGTGTCATTGCAAACTTCGAACACTCTTCAAAAACATATCTAGAAAAGATTGTTTTCCTTTTTTTTTTTTTTCCTGCAGCTGAGGAGTGTCCATGCAAAACAATTTTGAGAAGAGCAGTGTTCCACCTGGGCACCAACTAGGCCCAACTTTGTCCCACACAGCTCAGTAAAGTGCTCTCTTGTGCATCCTTTGAGGAAAACAGTTCTCATTTAAAGTTTGGGAGGCCGAGGTTGCTAGCTAGGGAAGGCATAGTCTCGGTCAATCCATGTTGAGGTCAGAGAAGGACGAAGGAGTGAAGTTAACAGTACTCTGCCTTTCAGAGCTCACAGGCAACAGCCTGCAAGGGAAGAGCAAGCAGGAGAAACAGATGAAACCCTGCCCCTGGAAAGCCACAGGAATTTAATGCATGCTTCAACAGGGGAAGCATTTCATTCTTTATAGGTAACAAACACTAGCTCTACTGCAGAGTCCCAAAGATTTACTGTTTGGACACCAGGTAACAGATCTCCACACACAACATAAGTGAAAAATCAAACATGCTTTTCACTTCCTGTGCTGGTGGTTTTTCAACAATTCCTCTGAAGGACAAAGGGGATCTGAGTAACATTCTTTCGCCGATTTAAAGAAGAAAAAAAAAAAAGCATCTTGCCTTCAACATTTTTTATATGTTGCACACTTACAAACATTCTAGGGCAGATTGTTAGAGGTATTTCCTAATAAAAAAACCTAACCATCAGCTTAAAAGAGTAAAAATAACATTAATGGGGAAAAGAATTTAAGGCATTTTTTATTTTGGCCAGGAATGATGCATGCTACAGAGTAATCTTCATTTCCCACTTGGTTTTCAGACCACTGCACTTTTTTGTTTTTGTTTTACATGGCACTTCGTAGTTTGTGTTTTACAACTTAGTCAAGATTTTCAAGTGTTTTCTTCAATATAAATGCCTTCTCTTGTAGCTCGGGTCTGCTATCTGATGCCATCGTAGACAACGAACGAATGAGGTGCTCTCTGCTTTCTGGTGTCAGGCTTTCCCACTGTTGAGCTTCTGTGTAAAGACAAACAGACACTGGACATGAATACCCAAATGCCAAAAAAACCCCAAAAGGCCATCTCCATCCCCAGACAGGCTAAAAGACTGACTGCTTCAACATTTCACTCGCAGCCCATACTGCTCTTCCAGGAGGCAGCAAATTCAACTGGACATTCAGGTGCATCTGCTGCCTTCTGCACAGGGAGTCATACCCGTTTAGACTGGGCTTGATTGTCTAAGCCTGTAACATGTGAAAACGAGGGTCTCAAGAACCCAACGTTTCCCCCTTCACAACTGCTTCATGTCATGAAAGAACATTTTTGCTAGAATAAAAGAAACATGAAGTGCGTTAACAGAAATCAAAAGAACAACTGCAGACACATATGCCCTTGAGACCTAAGTAGACTCATTCTCTGAAGAAAATTCTGCAAGGCTTAAATCCTAAATTAACAATGATGAACTAAACTTGGCACCGAAAGGGTAAAAATTACTCTTCTGCACAAATGGTAGAGCCTGCACATAACACACAATCTGACTACACACTCAGTCCTGCGTGCTGTCCCTGGGACCCTCCTTGCAAAACGTTTTGCTCACCCAAGGAGTAGCCCCAACAGTACTTTAGACCTTGACTTTACCCACAGTTACTTCAAGCTCTCTCCAAGTTTCCTGAGTCACCAAGCACAGAACTCCAAGTCCCAACCACCCTGAAATCACCCAGCGCTGCAAGCAGAAGGCAATACCATCTCTCCAGGGTTCCAGGCCATACAGCCAGGTGCCGCTTTACTGAAGAGTGGCTCTCCCAGGTGTCAAGCAAAAAATCTCACCTTGCAGTTTGGTGAGCAGCAGCTGTATCACAGACAAAGCTTCTGTTCTTATGGATGTGTAGCTTTTGTTTTCTAAGGGATTTAAAAAAACAAACAAAAAAAGCCACAAGCACATTGAGGACCAAACACACACTAACTGTACAAAGAGCAGTCACCACTGTGGTCTCCAGACCACTTCTGTTAGCACAGCTCACTGAGCTCATTTGTGCAGGCAGTCTGCAGTGCTCTCCCATTAGACATATTTGAATGGCAGGAAGTGACCAACTAGAGAATCACAAGTAAACCTTGTGCATTGCCTCCAGTATTACCACAGCGCTACTGTTCCTTATGCATGTTAAAAGGGAACAATGCAATGTGATTACAGACAACTTCTGTGCCTAAGACTGTTCTTTTGACAAGTTGTAATGTCTATAAATCATCCAAATTTTAACAAGTAGCATTAAGCGAGGGTACATAAACTCTATGCCATCAATCATAGGCTTGTCACAAAAAGTAACTTAGTCTCCCGAGCTAAAATGTTGTGGAAGTCTCCTTCCAGAAGCCTTGATAGTTAAAAGAAACATTCCCAAAGAGGTCTCTGGATTGGTAGCTAGCTCTAAAGTAGGTGCTGCCTTTAGGCATACCAGCAACAAGAGCTACATGCAGGTATGAGGAGACTTGGGGCACTGTTACAGTCACAGAACAAGTTGGAACACTAAAGTAATAACAAGCCCCATGACTGTCAACATTACATAGGTAGCACCTATATAGCACTTATAACCCCATAGGCACTCTGCCTAGGGAGAACACAAACTGCCTCAAAGCCTTGGAGTTTCACGCACTGGCTGCCTGAGAAAATTTTGGGTCTCTCCAATGTGTTTTTGTCCAAGAAGTCTGGACTTTGCAGGAGAAAAATTTGTGTTTCATTCAATCAGGAATAACTTGATTAACTGGAGTTCACCTTCTGCATGCAGAAAATTATGTTTCCAACTTGCACTCCTGAGAGGTTGCACATAATCTGCTGTCCACCTCTCCCTCCCCTTTCAAAGCTCTCTTGCACCACAGGAATTTATTTCCCCGTGCATAATACTGTCTTGAGCAGCTACCGCAACATCGGAATTATCACAGCACAGAGCAAGGAAGGGCAAAATGTTATCTCTGACAGCTTATGCTTATTCTGCCCTTCCTCTACCAGCCAACCTCCAGAGGAGCAATACATTAAGAAGCAATTCATCATCAATCACAAAAAGTCCATTTACCTAAAGAATGGGTGATAGATGAACAGGTTTCCAACAGTATATCTGTCAAAGCCACAGGGTCTGAGTGCTCCCGATCAAACAGCATTAGCCTGTCAAATGCAAAAACAGTCAGACACTCTGCATCACTGGGACAGAAGTCTGCTTGACTTCCTCCAAGAATCCAGTGGCATCCTCAATTTCATTAAACAGTTTGAAGCAAAGAAAAGAAACATCATCAAAGTGGATTGCAGAAAGGAGAATTACCCTTGAAAGTAGGCATTCATGGCTTGTAGCACTCCAAGCTGCACTTTCCATGTGCTGAGTTTCAGACGGTCACACATTAACTTGCAAAACTCTTGGCGATAGCAACCTACAGAAAAATAAGGATGTCATTGTGTTACCATGGGGAAAGATAGAAGGAAACACTTCCTGCTCTGTATCCCAGGTGTTCCTTGTGCTCCTCTCCAAGTGACATCAAGCTAGTCACTGCATATGACCAAGTGAACATCCTGTAACAAGTGACCCTGAAAATCTTCGTCACATCAATGCTATCATTACAAACACTGGAAGATAAACAGCTGCATTACACATTCTGGCGTGCTAATGAAAGCAACCTGTTTTTTTTTGAGATATACCCAATTCCTCCGCCTTGTACCAGCTTTGATGCAAATATAAATGTGAGCAGTAGAAGTAGTCTGCTTTTGATTAGGCAAGCCACCTCAGGCATCCTGCATGTCTCCACAAACTCAGAACAGTTTGGGGAAATGATTTTAAGACAACAGTAAAGGAATTCCCCCAAGGATGGGCTACTCTGTAGGAAATCTGTTGGGGCAACTTTCTCACTAAAGACCTTGCAAGCTGCAGGCAGCAAGATTCTGCACCTCCTCAAAAGCCTCCCCACTCCCCACATGATCTCCAGGTTCCTCCCTCTTCCCCCTTTTCATTTTAAGAGCAAACAGTTTGAGCTGAGAAAGTTTGCTCTGCACATCATTGGCTGACTTACGCTGTGTCTCTGGGCTCCTCGGCCAGGCTTTACCCAGGGTCTCGAAGGCACAGATCAGGGACTCCATCTGCACCTCTTCCTCCCTCATGTCCTCGTCCTCTTCATCATGCTTTGGTAAACCTGTGCCCATGCTCTCAAGAGAGTTCTGCGGAGGCCATGGGGGGAAGGTATGATCGACAGAAGGATGAGGGCAGGTTAGCCACAAACTTCAGTGCAATTCAGTCTTCCCTTGCAGTCTGTGCACAACAGTCCTTGAACCCAGTCAGTGCCTCCATACAGATGGAGCACAGGCCCCCTTGGCCACCAGTAGCTCTGGTGCTATTGGCAGCCTGCAGAATTGCACAGCAGGCTCCATGGCCTTGCATCCAAACATCTGCCTGTGCTAAACGAGTCCCATTTGCAGAGCCGCAGATACTAAACAGAAGCACTCTACAGAGCTTCCTAGGAGTCTTTTGCTGCCTGTAGAACACCCAGGAATTAATGCTGTGTCAGGGCAGTGCTGGACACCGCAGGAAGGACTCTGCCTAGAGAACAGTTGGCCTAATTCAGAATGTGGGCAGTACCAGTAACACCCCCCAGGGCTCACCAGTGGTCTGCTATTCAGCCCTACCAAGGATCTGGCTGAGTGTGGAGTATTCCTCACATCAGCAGCCTTCTGGGCAGAAGCCTGGCATGTGTCCAGCACCAGCTGGACTGTCACCACTTCAGTGTTTTGCTTTGAAAGAGGAACAACTCAAAAAGCTGAACTGTCACCTTCTTTATCATGGGAAAGATGATATCTGCAAGCTCCTGGAACTGGTCTTCCTTTGTTGCCTGCAGCACTCCAGCCGCACAGCGCAGTGCCACCATCTTATACTTTAGGTTCTCTTTCCAACATTCTTTCAGGACAGCCTGGACAATATCATTGACGGTGGGCTGGCCAGGCACTGACTTCTGTAGCTCTGCACTGAAACACAAGGCACACAAACTATCAAACCCACATTAATCCCTTCCCAAACACTGCTTTTTGCACAGGGAGCAAGTAATTCCTGTGTCCAGGTGCAGAGTTGCCTACCAACAGTTTTAACTGAAGTTACACTTGATGTTCCTCTTTGCTCTTATCCTGCTTGTTCTCCCTGTTTTTCTTTCCTGTCTTTCCTCATATGCTTCCAACACACTTAGCCCCCCCCCCCCACCCCCCCCCCCACACGC
>NW_009601661.1:0-6126 GCF_000690535.1 Cariama cristata | reverse complement strand
AAGGTGTCCACCCTTTCCACTTAATCTCTTCTTTCTTCCTAGCAATTATGGCTTCTCAACATCCTCTTCCTTGCCCTAAATCAACCATTTGCCTCTGCAGGTCCCTCTGAAGCATCACTTGCCCCTTCTAGCTCTCAGCAGTGACCCACACATTGACAAGCGGAGCGGAGAGACTCTTCACATGTTGATGGGAGATCAGGATGGTGTTCACAACTTTCTAGAGTCTCCTTAGCACCAGACAGACAACAACACTCTGCAACAACATCCTTTTTGAGATCCCAGATCCTGAGCGTACCACCTCTTTCAAGACACTTACTTGCATGCAGACACGACACTGGCAATGGCCTTTAACAGCTCCTCCTGCAATGAGTAAAACAGATACCACTGAGAAATGCTACAGACAAGTGGCACAGTGCTGCCGCAAGGGGAAAGTTTGTAGTTTGCTGCAAGAGGTAGTGGGGAGATACGCCTATGACACCAGCCTAGAGAAGCAATGTCTGGCTCTTGCCACTCCTGCTGTAGAGGCTGCAGAGGACTTGGCCTTCCATTTGCACTGAACTGGCAGTGGAAAAGGGCCTTGCAATGCCTCTGAGCACAAGCTAGTAGCCCTCAAGGCTAGAATATGGTGCAGTGGAAGTAGTTTAAGTGGGAACCCAACTCCTAAAACAATCTAAACTTCACCTACTGATCTTCCCTGGCATTGTAGAGTTCCTACACATGTGGGTCTGCAGCACAGAACATTGCATTTCCTGGCTCAAGGGCCGCATGCTGGTGCTCACGATTCACGAGGTGCCAGTTCCTTTTTTACCTTCCCAGTCCAGGTTCTCCCTGGCAGGCCTTGCAGCAGTGCAGAGAGCACTATTCCCAGATGCGGCGGTACAAGGGAGCCTGTCTGTTTGGCAATTGATGCCATGGCAGCTGCGCCCTGGGCTTTCATCTTCCAGGACTGGGACTGCAGAGCCTTCTGCGTAATGGTTATCAACTCTGGCATATACAGTCTGATGCCACCCTGAGTACCTGCAGATCAAACAGAGGAAAATTTTAATTTTGCCACAAACCAAACAAAAATCTGATCTTATTTAAAAAAAAAAGAAAAAAGCAGTTACAGATTTATCTTTTTTTTTAACCATGAAACATAACAGCAAGGTCTACTTCAGGCAAAGGGGTGAAGAATTCCTCCCAGGCTGATTGAAGATGTGTTCTGTTTCCTAGGTGCTTCCAAACAAAATCTTTAGCATATATCTAGACAAAGAGCTCATCTCAGTCCTTCCATACAGCAGATACTAGACACTGTGTTAACCTGTTTCTAAGGAATATAATTATTTTTTTTTTTTGCAAGAACAGGTCACTCTAGAAAAGTAATCTGGTGACTGAGGGACCAGATCTGAAATCAGGTCAGAGAGAGAACAAGCAAAGCCATTTCACTATGCATCCAGATCTTCTGTACAGACAGATAACATGGCAAAATAGCCCTTCTATAGCATAGATTCATTCACTGAAGTTAAAACCACAGGCATCAGCAAAGAGATCTCCAACCTGAGACACAGGCCAAAGTCCCCTGTAACTTCAGAGTGTGCAGCAGTCCTCCATCTACCTGTGCCACAACCAGGGCCGTCTTACAGTGGCATTCAGTGCCTCACAATCTTAAAATACTTCTCCTGACCACATCTGTGTATCCTCAGCGATCAACACTTCTGTAATTATTTTAAATAGCCACAGAGAAGCTAACCTGCTGAAATTCATACAGGACATCTTTAGCAAGGAAGAAAACGGGAACAAGCTTTGCAAATCTCTTACCACGAGAACTCTGTATTTCCAAAATAGATTTCCAGAAAGCGTGGAATTTCTTGCCCTATGCTTCCCAGAAAGCTTTTAACACTCTTAACGCAACTTACCAGGTACATTTTCCTGCCATACTTCAGTCCACAAAGTAGAATTCTCTTTCTCTCCTTTCTCTTCATCGGGAACCTCATGCATGCCAAGAAAAGCCAATGGCAGCACATGTTTGGCATGGCTCTTCACTACGTCTGGGCTGTAGCGACCCATAGCATGCACAGTTAAAGCACAGCCTATTCTGTAAACTGGCTCTGAAGGAGGAAAAAAAAAAAACAACACACATTATGACTGGGAAGCAAGATTTTCCTTTGCAGCTTGGTCTGCCTCTTGGGAAACAGAGCAATGCACACTATTGTATAATGATGCATGGGAATTATTTAGCCAGTGAAACCATGCATCACAATACAGAAATGTTTCTTTACCAGCTGTCGCTATCACCAGGAACTTTTTCTGCACAGTATTCTGTAACTGAACCCCCCAAAAGCAACATACCTTCCTTCTCCATGTACCAACTGCTGAGTTTGTGCAGCAGCTTCTCAGTGCTACTGTCTCGGGAAGTCTGTAACAAGTAAGAGATTCATATCACTCAAACACTTAAAAAAACCCAACAAGCCAACAAAAAGGCAAAACAAAACCTAAAACCATCTCAAACCCCAACTCACCCGGACTAGATGCCCCATAGCAAAGGCAAAAGACTTCTGTATCACGCTGTTGCGATCAGTCAGGCCACTAAGTAAAGCACTCATAAGTTTGCCTGTAGGAAGAGACTTAGCTTTATCAGAAGTGTTATGTTTTCACTGCTGTGGCAAGAATTATAATAGACTGCATTTCATCAGATTGTCTGAATTTATGCATTTCTCCTCATTGCCTGTTTGTGGGGTTATAGGTCTGTCTGGTTCTTATGTAGAAACAAATGCACAGCATAACACAGCAAGGCTCAGCAGAAGCTAGCGTTGTGCCAGCCTCAGCCTGCACACCTTGACTGATAATGCTTCTCCTGGACATGAGCAGCCCAGGTGCTGATGCTTTCAGCATTTATTTCTATTTTGCAACAGAAAAGTGACCTTTCTACTATCAAATCACAATAAATTGTAAAAAGAAGACTAAGACCCAAGGAAGCAAAGTCCCTGTTTATGGTCCTCCCATAGCTTAAGTTGAAGGAACAAGTGCTTATTGACAGTGCCACACTAACACAGGCATTGTCAGTCTGCTCCAGGAAAGTCTAGAGATATTTCTGCCTCTTTCTGCTGGGTGCTAGCAAATTTCCCCAACATCCTCAGTCTCTTCCAGCTTTGTGGGGTATTTAACATCCCCAGGACCTACTCCCAGCATGCCAGTCTCATATGCACCAGCCAACTTCAAACAGCTCTCTGAGGAAAATACACACATAAAGATCATTCTTGTGATAAAATCAAGGGCAAATAGGGAGGAAATACTACCTACAGAACAGCAACAAAAAGCACCTTTAAAACCTGACAAACAAACCTTACCTGAATAAGGTGTTAAGTCCTGAGGACACTGTGTGGTTAACGACACAATCACGCTGGCACAGCCTCCCTGGAAGATTGCAAGGGAAAATAAAGGTAAGATAAAACAATATTAGCCCCTGGTTATTACTGTTAATACTTGCTGCGGTGCTATATGCACTTGTATGACATGATCTAGGCCCACCAAGCCTCTGCCCTGATAAGCCAGGAGCCAAGGGCAGAAGCAGAAAAACGGTTTGTAACAAATGAGTGACAAGAATTGAATTAGAAAGCGAAAAAGTTACCAGGACCCACACTCAGGATAGATGGTCCTGGAAGATTTACAGCTATCAAGGACAACCTTCTGCACTCAAGTGTCATAGAGCACAACACCCATGCAGTCCAGGGG
The DNA here is from genome assembly GCF_000690535.1 of Cariama cristata. NCBI lineage: Eukaryota > Metazoa > Chordata > Aves > Cariamiformes > Cariamidae > Cariama > Cariama cristata. The sequence continues at coordinate 2,415 of NW_009601661.1, read as the reverse complement.
AGGTTAACGCAGCACACATTCAGAAAATTACAAGTAATGTGGGTGGATTGAGACTCAGATGTAAAACGACTCCAGTCTGAATGAGCCCAAGCCATCACTTTAAAAGAGACAGTCAAAAGAACCGTATTTTATTTGACACTGCTCTGTGTTCCCTTCTCCATTTCCAAACGAACTATTAAAATTCCAGACATACCTTTGTGCCAAGGCCTACTCCACTTTTGATCAGTTCACACAGCCGAGGAACCAGCTCACCCAGGACGGACACATCCAAATACTGCAAGCTCTAGAGAAAGGCAAGGGGAAGGGAGCGGGGCAGGAGGTGGAAAAGGTAATGGTGGCAGACTTAAACTGGTCTACCTCCAGCTGAGGCCTGCTTCAGTTCTGCAGGCTTGTCTTCAGCTGAATCATGAGAGTTTGCTGCATGGTGTGAAAAAGGCGCCACAAAGTTGTTTCCACCATATACAGATTCTCTTGTCCTGCTTCTATCCTGAGCTGACCCTGCCAAAATTATAATTTGCTGGAACTGATGCACTCCTGCACTGTTTAGAAAGCTGGAAGTAACACATGAGCAAGAACTTCTTTTGGGGAAGGAGAGAGATGCAAGGTGTGCATATCTTAGGACAAAACCCAACATTTCTCCAACTGCCTGAAACCCTGAAGCAGTAACATATCCAAACTAGACAATAAACTGAAACTAGTCAAGACAGTTTTTAAACAGCTCAAGACAAACAAGTGATATAAACGATATAAAGGTACAAGAGGGATGTTATTGGTATCATTTTGGTTCTCCTATGCCTAAAATACTACTGGGCCAAACAGAAGGCTTCAGGTTACCAGCACTCTGTGTAGCACACTGTCTGCGGAGAGGAGATCCATCCTCTAGCAAATTCAAGGATCACCTACGAACTTAAGGTAACTCTCTCTGAGCTTCAGAAGTCAGATCTGCTGTCACTTCCCCCTCCTGCACCAGTATGATTAAGGGAATAATCCATTATGTCATATAATCTCCCAGCCAGTCCAAGAATATAGAAGCATAGAGAGAAGGTTGCTCATAAGGCAGTATACCTTCATAGTACTCCAGGGAAGCCATATTACCTCTTCCCTCCCCTAGGAAACGGCAAGCATTGATCAGGATAGCACAACTGTCCCATCAGAGCTGGCAGGGGTGAGGCATGGCCTGAAGGAAGGACAACAGCAGCTGCTGCAGCCTGCAGTGAGTACGCTTGTACATGGAGCCTTTCAATTCCAGCCGCTTTACACACTATTTAAAGAGTGCTCCACCTGACACCAAAACACAGCTCCAAATGCTGTTATGTACAGAAGGGCTTGCTGCTGTTACTTCTCCATAAGTGCAGGAAACAAAGAATAGCTCTGGTGCCTATGCTTCTCCTAAAACTCGCCCAGCGTTCACACCTCTGCCTGCTTGCATGCCCCTTGCTGTGTGCACTGCCTGAGCAGTCTTTTCTTTGGGGAGGCACAGGCTCTCAAGACGGCAGGGAGCTCTGCCACGACAGACCCTACAGCACAGTGTCTGGGCATCAGCAACTCCTCCTCCAGCAGTAGGAAACTGTGGTGCCAAACACCAGCTGCTGACAGTGCTTTTAGTAATACCAGCATTTTTGCTAAATATCTCCACCATCAAAGCACTGGCAAGGCCCAGGTAAGGACATCTAAGGTACCACGAGTCAAGGGTTGGACAGCATTTCTGCGTTAAGAACGACGACTATCATCAGTCACAGGCCCAGGTGAGAAGTTGATTGTGGAATTGTGAGCCAGAGATGAAGAGAAATGGCAGCTAGCATAATCCAGAACCAGCTGAGTCCCCATCCAAAGAAAAGCCCTTGAAAGATGCCCTCTTCAGGCAGGTCTCCAGATGGAGAAACGATCTGTTTTGACTCTAAATGGACACACAGTTATTCACAACTGATCTGAGGAGCAAGCTGTGCTGACAGAAGTCACTACATGAAAAAGAAGGTGGATAGACATCCACATGGAGATGTGATAATAAAGTGAACCCTGAAGAGATATTCTGTAAAGCTCCCACTTCAATTCCTATTCTTCTCCTACAACATACCTTACACTGGAACCCTTCTGAATCAAGTACTTACCATGTTAATAGTTTCCATCATAGGAGACGACTTGACTGCACTAAGTCTGGCACTATCCATTGCAGTCTGAAGAAAAAAAAGAAAAAAAAAAAAAAGAAAAAAACAAAGCCAAGTGTAAACTCAGCATGGAAACAGTGGAAAGGACAACATCAGCTATAACTCACTATCACAAACTCAAACCAAAATCCATTTCAGATGCATACAGACAGAAAGTAATTACGTCTACAGATTATGAATGTGTCTCTTTCAGAGGCAGATGGATGTACTAGCTGCAGTACAGGAGTTAAATCACGCACTCCTGACATCA
>NW_009601660.1:251-12466 GCF_000690535.1 Cariama cristata | reverse complement strand
AGGGGTGGGCTCTATCAGCTCTCTGTGAACCTGTTTCCACTTAAGGGAAGAGGCTTCCAATTGATATATGAGTTTTTATAGATTTATGAGAGAATGGTTTCATCTAAGACTTGTGCTACCTGCCTTTTTAAAGTAGCTAGATTAGTACTAGATTTAGGTAGTCTTGGTGATGATGACTCAAGCTGGTTTTTTTTCTCTGAACTCTAAGCATATTAATTAGTATTTGTCAGTTGCACTGACTTATTTTTGTCATTCTGATGATGATTTTTATACTCATTATTACATTAGTGGTTTGTTTAAATCTATTTCATGTACCCAAAAGTCTGGGGTGGGTACTTGATAATTATGTTGGCTTTTCGCATTAACGTGTGATCTATAATGTTTTGGAGCCATCCCATACTGTTTATTTAATTAGGTTGCCTGGCCTGTGTATTAAAAATCTTTCTGCATCTTGGAAAGTAATCTAATTTTCTGAATACCAGAAAGATAATCTTATTCTGTAAGAAATTTGACAGGATTTTTAATATTCTACTTGTCCATGCCACAGCCATTTTTCTTCTGCAGTAGTGGTAAGAGTCTCAGCACAACTTAAAGAATTTTATAAGAACTGTCTTCACCATTAAGCTTTTTTTCTTGAACTGTACAGCTCAAACACTCTTAATGTTATACAGTACATGTTTCATGAAAACAGCATATACTGAAGTGTATATTTGTGTAGTAATGGAATCCTAAATACATAAACACCATCACAGAACTCAAAAGAAGGATGCAGTTTTCCTCTTGTTCTCAATGATTGGCAGCAGTAATGGGCTGGAAAAGTAGTAAGAAAAAGTAAATTGACTTATCAGTAGACAGTGTAGAAACTAATTTTTTATTTAGGTACCCATTTGGGGTATTATTATGCATCTCCTTCTTTGTCAGAACTACTGCTCCTTATGATGGTATCAAGTGCTAATAAAATTTGAGATCAATTTTCACGAGACCTCAGGATGCCTCCCTGTGCATGCAAAATTGTTTAATTCTCAAACTTGTTCTTCCTGCAACCCCCACCCCCTGTACATTTAAGTCACTGTATGTCCGAGAATATGTTATGGCCAAATTTTCTAGGGGTTTTTTTGTAAATGTGAAGACAAGTGGATTGTACTAAAAGTATTTGAAAGCATGTGGAAACTTGATTGCAAACATTAAGTGGGTCTCAAGATACAGGTATTGCAGTTGACTGTTATGAATGCCTGGAATCTTACTGACAGTAAATCTGTAGCTGTGAGAAATGCAAGCTTTGTGGATACTATTTTCTTCTAAGTAGACTTTAAATCAGGGGGGACAGTGTAGAGGTGTCACAATTCTGAGCTTCTAACACTGTTTTTGATATTGAATTCCAAGAGCTAGCTTACTGCAAATGAATTCTAGGTAATAGATTTATCTTTTCAGTGCTTGTGTCTATTGAGCATTTTCTGTACTCACTTGTGAAATCACTTATGCATCTCTGAACTATTTGCTGCTGTTTTTTCAGGTAATGCATGACCTTTTAATCATTCCATTGTGTCTCTGCTTCTGCACTGATGCTGAACTGTCAGGCTTGGGGCCTTATACATTGCCTGCAGCTCAGCGCATCATCCTCATTTTTATAGAAACTGTTGAAATTGCATGATTCCTCTCACTTCACTTACGTGCTTGGCAGCAGTTCCTTCATGGGTATAGCTGCTGTTTTTCCTCTCTACTGAATGTTCTAGCTCTTGCAGTGTCAGTTCCTTCACCAGCCATCTGTCTTGCTGGCTCACTCACTGTCTTAACAGCTCTCCTTCTCAGGCTAGATGCAAGTACTAGTGAGTACACAATCAGCTGTTAATTTTTTATTCAGGAGCTTTTAAAACAATTGTTCCTGCACACAAATATCCTATATTTCAATCCTCTCTATTCAGTCCTTGGCACTTCCAGTTGCTTTCTTCAGCCTCCTTCTTTCTCCAGGTTCTTTCACAACTTGTTTGTCTATTACTTCATTTCTTTTCCTGAAGTTTTTAGAGTAATTTTCTTCGATTTGACAACCTAGCTTGCCCCTGAATTCTGTCTGGAAAGTGCAAGTCTGAATGCAAGGAAAGTCTAATCCAGTTCTGTTTGTTGTTTCCTAGTAACTCTGTTCTTTAAAATCTCTGAAAGAGGCATCTAAATACTTTCAAATATTATGTGAATCAGGTAATAGCTCCTGAGAAATACAAGATTGATATATTTTGTCAAGAAGTTAGAGAACAACTTCTTTGTAGCAGTATCAGTGTTACAGATAGGATAGATTGTCTTGTAGCTCAGGGGCTGGCATATTGCTAAACAATCTAGTAATCTTTTTGATGAAAAGTTCTATTTGCTTGTAAGCTGGTCAGGCCTGGGTGCAAAATTGCGTTATGAAGCCCTGAGTGTATAGTATCCCTTGTTATAGTAGCAGTTTATTTTATTTTCATACACTATACCTGCTTTATAATCTGCCAATAGCTAAGGTTCATTTAGATAGCGTCTAGAGCATTATAAACCACTACTTGGTGTTAGTGCAGTTTTCAGGTGTAGAAATAAATCACATAGATAATAATTTCAATAGAGGCATACCAGATTTTTTTTAATGTATATTAATAAAGTCTTTCTCAGACCCTCTGCTCCTTTCCTGGACAAATTCAAATATTGTTTATTGCTAGTGCCAATTAGTCAGCCAAGCATCTGTAGCTGGCAGCTGTCCTCATGAAGAAGGCCCCAGGAGATTGAAACTCCTGGGACACTGATTTGCATGTTAGATGTAGCTGTTTGTCATCTTCTAAGTGTCTTTCATACATGTTGTTTCTTAATGATAAAGAAAACAGAGTGCGCTTACAGCGGTAACTGATAATTAGTAAGCTGGATTTTATTTCCCCACTGTACTTATGACCTCCAGGGTAAATTTAGACCTATCATTTATACCTCTAGTGAGGAACTGTCTATACAAGGAAGGTTTGTTTCCAAACTAAACCATTGCAACTGAAATGGGTCTTCTGCCATTGTGATGCTGTTATGCTGATAAAGGTATGTTCGTAATAGATTGGTCTGTTTTGGGCTAGGAAGTTAAAACTGTGTTACTGTATTGGTAACAGCATTTATGGTAGTATAGTAATTCCAGTGGCATAGAAGAGCTTGTAGTCCTACTAAAAGTTACACAGTGTCTTTCTGTCATTGCCCAGGCCTTTTTTGTGCAGTCTTTGTGCACAGAAAGTGAAAACAATCAAGTAAGACAGCAGGATGGAAGATAGTGAGAATGTAAATTAATTTCTTTTCTGTCTTTCTCTCAGGCAAGTCAAATTCCTGCCCCCAGGATGTGACTTCCAATAGGAAGATTGCATAATGCTAGTATTGAGGGTGCAGAGAAGGTACCTATTAAGTGAGGTTCTGAAGTGTGGTCATGACAAGCCTTATGATTACAATGAGAGGCAGATAAATTTGAAAATGTCCAGAAGTCTGCAACTGTGAACTGATAACTAGTAAGCTTTTCCTCTCATTAAGTGAAGCTGCAGACATCTCATGCTAAAAAGAGCACGTAGTCAAACCCAAGAAACCTGCAGACAGAAGCTGGTGAGCTCCAAGTTGTCTTTCTACCCTGTTACTAGGATGTGCTCTGCAGCCTGGGTTTAAACTAAGCATTATCCCATTAATAATAAGGAATGTCATCATTTTTAGGTGAACACACTGCCTATGTTAACTTACTGTGCTGGAAATAACAAGTAAACTTGCTAGAGAAGAATGAAACTATTCACCAGAATGTGATTGGAAGGGTATTTTAAGAGCAGACAAAATCCACTTACATGCCAGGCTAGAAGGAGCTAGCTGCTACTTAGCATCCTATTAACTAAAAAGAATCTCTCAATTAATTCCCTCTGCAAAAAAAAAAAATAAATCCTTAGGCCTCACAAGATTTCAAAATTTTGTGCTTTAAATGAAAGTACAGTTACCATAGAGAATTCCTGCTAACAAACCAATCAAAATTTGAACCAATATAGTTAAGGAAATGTGAAGTAAATAAAAACTTAACTTTCGCATTAGGTTAATAAAATCTCTCCATCATGGAAAATACAGAGGCTTTAGCTTCATCATAGTTTTTACCTTGTATTCTAATTAAATAGATTTACATTTTATTAAAACTATCTGAAGAAGTCACAATTCAAATTTCCAAGACATGCTCATCTGCAACATCCTAAAGTAATACAAACATTACTGTGTGGAGCTTATTAATCTTTCCCATACTTTCTAAAATAAGGCTGTTCTATTTACTTACAATGGGTTTGATAAGAAGTTAGATCAAGTAACTTTCCATATTCTGTAAAAATGAGTGATATAATATCATATCACTTGTATTGTGGTGCAGACATAAAGACTGCATGTAGGTAAGTTCTGAATGGAGAAATCTAGAGCTGGACGCTGCAGCATTGTCGGAAGTAGCTCTTCAGAGGCAGATTATGAAATTAGAGCTGTAATCTCTGCTTGACATAGAGTTAATATGCAGCCTTTCCAGGGCTGAAGCTGTTTACTGGTTCTTCCATCTGTCAGGATTTTCCTAGCTTCTATGGGAAAGAAATACACAGATTTGAAACTGAGATTGCATAGAGGAAACCTTTCTTTGTGGACATGTTATGGAACCCTTTCTAAGAATTGTAGGTAGCTGCTGACAGACCACCAGGTGAAGGGAGTCAATGGGTGTAGTGGAGGTAGTTATTTACAATAACTAAACAAATTAAAAATCCTTTTTCCCCTCTTTGTTGTGACAACTTGAAACTTGCTTGTGTGAGACAAAATAATAGGAAAAATAATAGTCAGAAGCATTAATGCCTGAATGATGAGTGAATGAATGACCTGAAGAGAATTATTGACCTGAATGGAAGCGCACGTGGGGTTTTGTTTGTTCGTTTCTTTTAGGACTGATCTTTTCTGAGAAAGTTTAGTGTGCAAAATCTGCAAGTTTAATGTATAAACTAAACTTGAAGGACGTTATCATTGTGAAATAATGAAATCAAGCATCATATCACCTGGCAGAGATGAACTCTTCATATTTGTTGTTGTAAGCTACTTGTGCAAACTGTCTTGGAAAGTCAAAATAGTGAACATTTGAAGGAATACTTATTTCATGCTTACCTAGTGATCTGGTAAGGTAGTGTTCTGCACCTATAGATTAACTCCTGTGTTCCTTAGCCTTGTCTTGCAGGACCAAAACACGGACTAATGTAATTAGATGTGTGCATCAGCAGCCTGTGCGCTGTCTGTCGGAGAAACTTCAAGTAAAGGTTTCTATGTTCAGTAAAGATTAGCTGTGCCAGTACCTTTTCATGTTATGTACCTTGGATACATTACTGTTTTGCTTTGGAAGATGTATAGTTGGAGAATATTGGGCTAAAGCTGGAGATTCTGAGAAGTGATCAGAAGATTGACTTTTAAAAAGTTGCAATTATCTATTTCTGTCACTCATGTTATTTGAAAATTAATAGTTTAACAAGGAAGCCGAAATGACAAATTTGGGGCCTTCTCTCGGTGAACAGAACCCATTTTATACCCAAGATATGCCCATCAATTTACAGCAGTATACAACTGGGATTAGGTCTGCCAGTCTGTGGTAGCCAACTTCTTGTGCTTCATTTCCGTTGTTCTTTCAAAGGAATGCTTATCATATAGCTGATACCCTGGAGGCAACTAGAGTCATCTACATAATTGCGCCTTATCAGGACAGGGTTTTTTTCAGTAATTTTTCCACCTTTGGTGTGGGAGTAAGAAAAGTTTCCCCAGGACTAGAAACAATGAAGTGCTGTTTTTAGACTATACAGTCATCTTTACTTTTTCATTGTCTTACCATGTTTGAAGGGTACATGCAGCTTGAAGTTAAAGCACTATAGAGCTTTAAGTTTCATCATGAAAAAGTGATGGTATGTGCATCCTCTCTGACTAGCAGGAATCCTCATATCCAGTGTGTGTCAGAAAAATACGCATCCTTATCCTGAGGAATTAATTATGGGCACTAATTGTCAGGATCTCTGCCTCTCTTTCTCTCTCAAAGAGGCACTAAGGGATTCCAATATAGATTTCATCCTTTCCCCTCACTCATGGGGACAAGAGAACACAAACTTCTCTCTGCCCTCTGAATAGATTTACTAACATATCCCAGCACACATGAAAATAATGAAATTAACAATATTCTTATCTATCTTCATTGGTCTCTGCCAGTTCTTTAGCCTGGATAAGAGACTCCTGTCTATGTTGTGTTTTCTAGACTCTCCTTGTCTTTTCCTTCTGCTGGTAGGGTCATCAGTGGAGTTCAGCTTTGAGCTGAATGAAGCACTTCTATTGAAAAAGCTATGAAACTCCTATCTCTCATCTGTGTGGCAGTACTGATTTCACAGAAGTAACTGTGTCGAGGAGGCAGGAACTGATTAGTGTTTCTTCCAGTCTGTGATATTTGAAGTGTTTCAGGGCACACTCACTATTTTAATGTATCTTTATTTCACTTGTCATTTCTCACTGAGACAGAATTTCTCATTGTTTTCAGTATCAGTGACAGTTCTGCTTAGCAATATGCGAAGGGTGGAGTAGCCTGTATGAAAAGCTACAACCCCTCAGTATCAGTGGCAGTTCTGCTTAGCAATATGCGAAGGGTGGAGTAGCCTGTATGAAAAGCTGCAACCCCTCAAGTGATAGCTGCCAATTTTTTTAAAAATAATACTATCTCTTCCCAGGCACGGTTAAACTCTGCCTTTTCTCCATCCAGTAACTGCTTAGTAAAGAAAGAAAACAAAGTTGCACGGCTTCCTGAGGCTAGTGATCCTGAATCCTTCTGCTAGCCTCTTTGCAGTTACCCTAAAGGTGTCTATGGATTTTTACCCCTCTTTCCTACGTGGCTTTGTCAATGTTTGAGTAAGTGAAGGGAGTAAAATGACTATTTAACTCCCCTTTTGGCAGAGAGGAGATTAAAGCAAGCCATCCTGCCTAAAAGTTAATAGCTTCTACTGTACTTACAGCACAGTATAGATGGGAAAGAACAAAAAAACCCCACCCTGTGTTGAAGCAAAACTGTTAATCAAATGTTGACTTCTTTAGAAATAGTCAAGAGGGACAGATGGAGTGCTGTGATTCTCTCTCTTCTCCTTGAGTAAGTTTTTAAAATATGTTAAAAGCTTGTGTACTTTTGAGTGGCAGATATGGCTTGTCACTTTAGAGGTTATTTTTGCTATTGTTAATACTGAAATAGATTGTGCTTGAGTTACAGTAGTTGACAGAAGTCTTAAGTACCACAGAGAAAACACTTGTCTTGCATTTATTATCTTAGCTTTCAGATTTAAGGAGCTGTATGTGGTTAAACTTTGAAATTATGTACCAGTAATAGAATCCTGTTCAAATTGATGACTTTTAGCAAACAAGGGAGTGGGAGGTGGTGTGATTGTACAGTAAACATAGGTTAAACTTTTTTCCTTAAATATATTCTTTAAGACAGCATTCAGCTAACCAGAACTATGCTTAGGAGATGCTCCCTGCAGTTTGCATTGAACTCATAGTGCATCTTGTGGTATTTTTCCCCGTGAGACAGTGATGTAAGTCTAAGCCCTGATGTACTTCATATTTAAATGAGAACTTCTCAGCTTGTGTTGTTTAATTGTAACCCATTCTCTGGTAACATATTTGTGGAGTAAACATCCTCTTAATTATCTGAGGAATGTGCATTTTCAATTATCTCAAAACTGAACAGAGTTGTTAAATCTTGTTCTAATTTTGCAGTTGAGCTGTGTCATAGGTCACATGCTAGTTTCCAAAGTGCAAGTTTCAACAGATGCCGTGGGAGTGTTAACAAAGGGCACCTTTAAGAACAATTTCCCATATTTTTAGGATGCTAGTTTAATGTTTATCTGCTCTGTATTTGTGATGCTGAAATTTTAATGCACTTCCAAAGTAAAGGTACCAAGCCATGTGTCTCTAACTGCAAATGTAAGCAAGAACAGTCCCTGTGTGCAGGCATAAAGCTAAGTGGACAGGCAGAAGCTAAACTTCTTCTGAGTGGAATATTGGTTTTGCTTAGATGTCTCACCTTTTATAATGTCCAAATCTAAAGATGACTGTATAGCCATCTTAAACTGAAGCTAATGGAAATTCTGTCCATTTCAGAAATTTTAAAGAATTTGGTCCTGCGCGTTTCATATGGAATACCTAAGATGGCTGTATTTGCAAATTTTGTCAAGTTGCATTTTTTGAGGACAAGCGGAAAGAGGTTAAAAAACAACAAAGCAAACCTGTAATTTTTTGATAGCAGCCTCAGACAAGTCTCAAAAAACAAAAAAAGAAACCTGAAGAATGACTAAATAAGTTATTTTGTGCAGTTCTCACAAACAGGTGCTAGTCCAGGCACATCATCTATGCTATCTGTAGAACAGCAGGTGAGTGAAGAATACAAACTACAAAGTAGCATTTTAACCTGAAGCCTAGTAGGCCAGCAGCCAGAGGCAATCATCATCACACAGCCAGAACAGCAGGCATGCTGCCCAGGCATCCACTCCCATTGAGGAGACTGGGGTCAGCTCACACACAGAGTGCTTTCTTTCTGTTCTTTAAATATACTTGTTAAACCTCAGACTTGTAGCATAAGATTCAAGACTGAGAGATTTTTCAGTCTCCCTGACCTTCATTGAGATTTTCTGTAATTATCAAGTTGCTTGCTCCTGCTTTGACTTAAGAGGATGCTTGCTGGTCACTTCATTGAGGTATGGCAGCATTCTGCCTGCTTTTAGAGTAAAAGCTGAGTGACCCTGACACTGTAGCTATCATCAGAAGGCAGTATTTGCATGACTAAGTCAGGAACCACCAAAATCTGGTGACTTCCCAGTGGATAAATGCAACCTTATGTGCAGGGCATGCCCTCTATCCCATGTTCTTCCTCTTCTTCCCCTCATCCCAAGCACTAGAAACAAAGTTGAATAGAACATAGCCAAGAAGAAAAACCTTGTATTTATTGCAATTCTACATAGATACTGTCCCCAAACTACACGTTTCTCAGAAATAAATTATTCAAGACAAAATAAAATGGAAGTGAATATTTCTGCGCAAATCTTTGTCAGCATTGTATTGTCAGCTCAAGTTATGGACTGTTCCTTTTTACAAAAGTGGCAGAATTCAACCATAGTCTAACGTCTTCCCAGATTTTACAGCAAATTTGACCTGCAGTACATAAAAGTACATGATCATAGCAATCATGCTTGGAGAGCGGCTACAATTTTCTTCTGTTTACTCCTGAGTGTTGCAGAGAACTTACTACAAATGCTTAAAACCTGTAGTTAAATATTTGTGAGTTAGGAGTTGTAACTTCAAAAATTACTGAGAATTTTACTTGCTACTTGAAGCAAGTCACTGGGATTACTCCTTTTAAGTTAGCAGGCCCTGTCTTGTAAGAGGAAGCAGTTCAGTAACTGCTTATTGCATTGTGCATTTAAATATCTTCTTTGAAAGAGGACTTGGGAGTATCATACTAACAATTTAAAGTCTTTTATGGGGTAAGCAACATCTAGTTATACTTAATGCCAAACATTGCTAGAATCCAAGCATAAAATTGGCACTGTAGGATACATAGAATTGTTTTTTCTCTTTTTAGAGTTGTAGAAAATACATAGGTCATCTCAGCCACAATCCAGGGAACAGAACACCATATTAAAATATTTTTTTGGTAACTTTGGTACTTTGGTTCTCCTTCATAAAGGTATGTGTCTTGTCACTTTCCCTCATACCGATAGCAGTAAAAAAGCACTAGTCTCTGCTTTTCAATAGCACATGTTGATTTTTAACTATAGCATTTTTGTACAGATTGTGCTTATAAGGATTTTTTTAATCTTTAAAAAAAAAAAAAAACCAACAAACCCACAACCTTACTGCATTTCTGTATAGTGTGATCATAACAGTGACTCTAATGTTAAAAATATTTCCAGGTCAGTTTTTTGTGCAAGTCTTTTTGAAAAATAGTCTTTTAGTTAAGTGTAATGGAAACATTTCCATTACTTCAGCAGTCTACTATAGAAGTTAAAATAAACATTTCCACTAAAGAGATTGCAACTTGAGATTTACTGTACTGTACTGAATGCATGATAACTGGACAAGGAAAGTTGCAGTGGATCCTACATCAGAAAAATATTGATTGTTTATTGCTCAGGCTGACATGTAAGTAATTAGCATAAATGTTCTATTTGCAATAGCCTTTAGCATAAACAATGTCAGAGTAACAGAAGTGTCCTTTTTAAAATATTTTGGGAAGACCAGATCATTGGCTGTATTAAAAGCATGCTGCACTAGCTTCATTAGCACAAAGCAGCTTTGCCTTTGTCCTAACTCACCAGGTAAAAAGATGAATGTGGCAGCAAGCACAGAGTCTCGGTTTATGAATTATGGCAATGTAGGGGTGTGGTCAGGGCACGCTGCTTAGCTCTTCTGATATTTTAGTGGCTTCTCAAGGGCTGTTGCAGGCAGCAGCAACTGAAAATATACGACTGAAATGTCTACAGTGCCCTTCTGATATTAAGCCTCTTTCATTCCTACCCAGAAATGAGAACCTATTTTAAGATTTAACAGTGTCCTTTTAAATTAGAAGCAAACTGCCACAGTGAGATATTCAGACTGGGTTAGGCAGTGTATGCTATGGTTACCATCACTAAACAGAGCTAGATCTGTTAAGATCAAAATGGTTGACTTGTCACTCTATAGTAATTGTTCCCCATGGAAAAAATTCAATAGCATAGCTTAAATCACACATAACTGATCACGTGCTCTGAGGCTTCTATGGTGCTGAGACTAAAAGGCAGAGGTAGGAGGAGCTGTGTCAGGAAATCTTTTAATTCTACTGACGGGGGGAAGCTTGCCTTGCATATAGTCATATGCACAAATTGATTCTTAATTTTACAGTAATGCGCTATTACAATTGTTAACTTGATTCCTAAAAGACTACTTTTAATAGCCTGATGTTATGCCCCTGTATGTCCAAGGTGCCTGTTGGAATGAGAGTTTATGGATGTGTGATGACTGTAAGATGGTACCCAATCTGTTCAACTTTTTTTTTATTACAGTAAAGCACAAAAACTGTTAAACTGCAGCCTATATGAGATGAATTGAATACATGCTATCCTGGAAATGATTTACATACATGAACCTTAAAATCATTAGTACAAAACAGAGTCAAGTCAATCAAATATGAGAAGTACAAAGTTTCTATCCAGACTGGAGAATCTTTAATAACATGGGAACTAATGCAAGTCCCATCAACTTACTTTTAAACACCTGCCTTACTGATCCCAGCAATTGCCTTTCTGGCTCTTTTTCTGGTTATAAAACATGATATAGTAACGTGGGGAGCATGGGAATGCCTTATATACAAAGAAATTCTTTCTTTCTTGATACGGGGCAGAAGTAAACTGTTAAGTGTATGCTAATTAGACTACATTTGGTTTTCTAAAAGAAGCAATTTTTAAATCTTGATTTAGTTCTTCAGTTTCTTGTCAAAATCAGCATAGAAACCGTGCAAGTTCCTGGTCTGGCTGCATGCAGTCTCCTAGGTTAAACTTTTCTCACTGTCTACACCCAAGAAAAGTGCTGAGTTTCCGTTTTGCCAGCCTCCCCCTTCCCATGCCACTCTGAGAAATTGTAAGTCAACCTCTATTACCAATACCAAAAAAAAAAAAAGTACAGCTGCAGCCTGCTCCATCTAGGGTAAAACGTACAGTCTTTCGATAGCTAAGGAATACCCACCAATCCTTTGGCAACAGAAGCTACTACACATACAAGCAGTTAAGAACACTTGCTACTTGATTATGCATGTTTAATATGCTTGCTCAATTCCCTACTCATCACCTAGCACTAAGAGGAAGCCTGAAGCATCAGGCATAGCAGCACAATGCTTGGCTGTAAATGATTTCATGTAGGATGTAACTTGTCATTTGGCCTTAAATGCAGTGGAATTTGTGCCTCCCTTTTCTGACAACTATTCACAGAAACACTGTGTCTGCTAGTCGGTCTCTAACCTTCTGCTGCTTGTCCTAGCTCTTTGGTGGAGCTAGTAATCCACACAGAAATAAGTAAGAAATTATTGCTGTGCAAAATCTATACAAGCACTACAGCTGAGGAGGGTACTCAAGGAAACCATTTTGCAGTCTTGACTGTGGCACTACCTTACCTGTATGGTAGCACTGCCTTTATCTTTT
>NW_009601660.1:0-220 GCF_000690535.1 Cariama cristata | reverse complement strand
ACCATGAGAAAAGGAACATGATTCCAAGAGCAAATTAATATATTTAGGTGGGGTTTTTTTCCTATGTATAATTAAACGCAGATATCTGCAGTTAACCTGCCGTCCCTCTCTTCTCTTCCCTTCCCCACCCCCTGGAAATTAAAATAACGAAACTACTTAAAAAGCATATGCAGTGCACCGCTTTGTTCCCCGTAGTCCACCTCGCGGTGCTCGCTCCCTG
>NW_009601659.1:0-35098 GCF_000690535.1 Cariama cristata | reverse complement strand
CAACTGGATTTAGCTCTGTTCACTACCACCCTCTGGACATGGCCAGTCAGCCCGTTTTCCACCCAGCGAAGGGTATTCCTTTCCAGGCCATGAGCTGCCAGTTTCTCCAGGAGAATGCCATGGAAGACAGTGTCAGTGACTGGACACAGAATCATACTCCTTCAGTGGTAACATACCACAGCATGGGCCTTGAGATGAGAAAATTTCACTAAAGGGCTAGTTTAGAAAAGTTAACTTTACCCCTTTTATGACAAAAATTTCCTGGAAATACATTTCTACTGTAAGAAAAATTGATTGGGGGAAGGAAAAAAAAACCAAAGTGAGTCAGCAAGAGGTATGCACCATCTACCTCATTTTGTATTTCTGTAGTTGCCCTGGGCTATGACATTTTCCCCCCACACTCCAAGACAGGGCTGCACCTCACACCCCATAACATCAGAATGCTCCCTGGCAATAGCAGCTCCAGATGCCCCTCTAAAGTTGTTCCTTATGGTGTAATTTATTTTTCTTCTGAGTAAATCACTCAGGTTGTAGCAGTGAATGGGACTTTTCAGGATCTATCCATTGTCTTGCCTCATCCCTGCTGTAAACATCTAGACAGCAAAGAGTCATTTATGACCCTAGAGGAAGGAACAGGAGACGGAAAGTTCAGGAGCAAGCAATTATTTTACTTGTATCACCAATGGTACCTCCAACGAATAGAAGGGAAATCAGAGTAAACACTCCATCTAAATGTCCTGTGAATGGCATATACACAGTTGGAACTATTAAGATCTAATTAATTTCTTTTTATTTATTTCATTTAGACAAGATGCAACAGATTGGGGTGGCTAGTATGCAAAGGGAATGGTTATTGCCTGATTGGCTTAGTGAGGCTTAGTAAGTGATGCAGGATAGTGCCTCAATTTACCAAAACCTAAAGAGGATTCAAGATCTGACTATTGCATAATAGTGCCAAGTAATTTAATATCATTCATGTAATTTGGTGGTGACACTCAATTTAAAAGTCAGTATTATAAGTTACAAAGCTAGATTTTGGATCCCTCGGCTCATACTTAGCAACACTGCTTTGCACAGAAGAAATTACCACTGGGCTCATTGATTCTGACTTTCTTTCCTATGGCATAAGGGCATCAGAATCCTGTGTTTACTGGAAAGACTCAGAGAAGTTTTTACTGTGTTTACTGAAAAGACATCTGGAAATATACACACTAGGAGATAAGATCCCTCTGTATGTCCTCTGAGCACTCAGAAATCAGAGCCCAAAGCTTCTAGATGCAGTTTCTGCAACTATATTCTGATTACAGCTGGAACTACAACCTGGTCAGACAAACAGGCTAGGCTCAATTCCCAGTAGCCTCAGTTCTCTCTGTTGTGTACTTTTAGCAAATTAATTAGGTGGTACTGTTCTTCTTGAGAGTTTTATTTTGTTTTAACAGTTAAAACCAGATGGATTTTTATTGCCAACATGCTGATTCTCTCAAATGCAGTATTCTAATCTGACAAAGACAAGGCATGGAAAGTGTAGAGGAAAAAAGCCAATAAAGAGATGAAGAGTACCCTGGTCAGAGTTGTTATTGTTACTCATGGAAAATATAATTAAAGGGATGGATCAGACATACAATAAATCCAGTCCTCTGGAAACATTAGTTGAATCATTAGAAAATATTCACAACAACCCTCTCTGATTTCTGATCCACAGCTTTCCCACTGTTTCAGTACATCCTGGCCAATGGCAGTACAGCTCGTTTCAGACGTCCATACATCATACCTTAAGTGGCAAAACACAAGGGAGTTTAGTAAGGAAGGTCTGAAACTGATTACTAATCGTCGTCCAGAGGTTGCTGGGTGAATCCATCGGCAAGGCTTCCATAAAGGTAGCAATATTTTCCAAACAGCGTAGCATTGCACCCCCTGTCGGTAAATTCTTTTTGTTGTTTAAACCCTGGGAAACAAAATGAGAACTGTAAACAAATGTACACATGCAGAAACGGTCCCTTACACAGTATTTGGAAATGCTGAAGTTAATTTGTTCAAACCAAATACTACTTATCTCTTCTATAATGCTTCAATGATAAAATGTTGTGCAGGGAATTTGAACTGTGTATGTGACAGTTAAGTCTAGTTCAGTTCCTAAAGTATTGACCAAAAGATTTTGAGCCAAAATGTTATAAGCAGGGTCCTAACTCATAACCTCCTTAGACTGGCATGGCAGTGAAAAAAGCAGAACTCAAAGTATTTACCAGTGGATTGCCCATGTTTTCCTTTGGACAGTTTTAAACAAGTTATGTTCATTAATGTTCAGTAGACCATGTAAAATTTTTTGACTTGTGTACTAGGGCCAGGCCAGGAAAGACATAAGCAGCTTTAAAGTGATGTCAAAATCTTTGTATGAAGCAACTGCCATGTTCTTGGAAGAGCAGGATACATGTAAGTGACTAGTGCTAGCAGGAGGATAAAAGTTACAGTAGAAATAAGCCAAGCACACAGAAGGCAGTCAGAGAAAGGCAGGCAATAAATCTTTGGACTACTTAGAGAAACTGCCATCAGATACAGTGGAGAGGGAGAACTGAGATGTACAAGCAGCAATGCTCCTGAAAAACAGAAACAGTGCTGGGGGAAGTGATGGTCTACACTACCAATGTGTAAGACAGCTCCAGAGCTGGTCTGAGGGGGAAAAAAAAAGCCACAAAAAACTACCAGTGAGAGCAAAATCCAGAAGAAAAATGGTGAGGAGAGCCTAATCCTGTTTCCAGGGAGGACAAAACAAAAATTCACATTGCTTTTGGTGATGTAAATTTGAACTCTTAATGAATGAGAAGAAATGATCCAATATGCCTGCTAATGTTAATAAAACTAGCACCATTAACAGAGCCGATTGCCAAAATACCTCTAACAGCTGGCTCAGAGCAGCAACGGAACTCAGCTCACTGAAGTCCATAAGAGATGTGGCCAAGGTCCGTAAAAAACTTCCATCTGAAATTCAAATGACATTTTTGCATTGGCTGTCCACACAGAGGTAACTGAAAGGGTCAGAAATGCCTGCAGGTATTCCACATTACCTTTAATATTGCTCTGAAAGAGCTGGGGGAAGATGCCATTGGGAGCCAGCTGATGGAACACACAACGGAGGAACTGCTTGGCCACACCTGCAGCATTTCCAGGGATCATCATGCTGAAATGGAGGGAAGGAGAAGGAAAAGGAAGAAGAAAGAAATTGCATTGCAGATTAAACACTTCTCAAAGCTGTCTATGTGGAGAAAATAAAGATGATCCCATTCTTATTAATTATGGAAGTGTTCAGTTATGAGTGAGACAGTCAAAAGCAGAACTGTCCTGTTCTGCAGTTCAGAACTGTACTGTCAACAGTTCATCATGTTGATTTTATGACTTCAGATCAGCTATGCAGACCTGAAAAAGTTATGTACACATACCTAAGGCATTTAAGTCTCAATAAATAGTTGCATTTTTCCTGATTCTCATAGGTTTATTTGTGAGTCATCCGAGTTTGAACTATAATACTGCTCTCACCTTGTGTATTTCAGTGATACAGGATGATGTTCTTGGCTTTACCATAAAACATGTGAGCAACAGGTAAACAAACCATTATAATATTAGTTTGCCTCTTGCAGTTCCCTTCAAGAGATGAAGTACTTCCTAATCACTCATATAATGAATGGTTTCATTTAAAAAGATAAAGTATTGTCTATTTACTCATAAACTGCACATCTTAACATGTTTTACAGCTTCTCAAAATGAATTCATACTATTCAGCATCTGATTTACATAATGAGAGATTGCTACCTGGGGTTCTCCATGGCCAAGGATGATTCATTTGATTGAATGTATGGAGATAGTTTATCAAGACAAATACTGAACACAGAACAAGCTAGAAAAAGCTGCACTGAAACTGTGAAAACCAGAAGGCATCTTTAAATTATGTCTGAATCTGAGTTTTTTCAAGTTCAATACATATGAATACAGGTTTCTGTTCATCTTCAGAACACACAAGATACTTGAAACAAGTGGGAAAGGATAGGTTTTTCCTCTTACTCACAAACCTTAAATTAATTTTTTAAAAGTTAAACTTAGTTGATTTCAGGCCAGGAAGGATGATGCTTTAGATTAATTTTTTCATTTTGGCCAAGGTATCTTTTGCTACCATACCTTTCTGCTTGATTAGAAAAACTGGTACTTGATGCCAACCTGGAATAAAAATAAAAAAATAAGTGAAGCTCATATGGTTTTTTTGTGTTTCATTTTTAAGCAAGCCAATTAAGTTTGGGGTTTTTTTTAAATAATAAACAAGAATTTTAGAGAACATTTAAAATGTCAACAGAAAGGTCTTCTGAAGAGCACATAGATTCGGTCAATTCATGTTTGCATGACATATAAACTCCATTCAGACTTGCAGTCTCAGAAATACCTCTGAAGACAAATCTACTTGCCTCCCTGTATTAGCATGAAGATAATGAAGTAAAGCTATTGCCTTACACGCACATCATGGATAACAACTAACCTAGAGGGACTGGAGAAAAAAAAGTTTGCCAGAAGCTGCCTACTGACTGAATTGCTTCTGATTAGCACAGCAAGATAGACTAAGCCAAAATTCTCCACTTTGCAGTCTGAGGTGAGGCTTCTAGTTCCAGATTTTGGCACCTAAATAACCAGCCTGATTTCAGAAACACTAAGTACCTATGAGCTCTTACAAAGTTAGATGAGAAATACTGGGTTCTCAAAAATCAGGTAATTTATTTTAGTACCTAAATATAGACTTTAAAGCCAACTATGGGCATTCAGTGATGAAAATATTGAACACAATCTTGAAGCAAAATCATGCACTTCAATATCCAGAACATGTAAACGAATAGAATTGGGGCTTCCAATATCAAAGCAACACAATACTAAAAGCCACTAAAAAGCAATTATAAGGATGTACATCAGAAGCATCTCTTACATACAAAATACCATGCAACTTTTACTTTCATCTGCTGCACATCAGTATTTCAGCTGGTATAAGTTGATATGTCTAAATGGAAAGTTCATAGAGCTACACTAATTTACAACTGCTGATGATCTGGCCTTCAATGTTTATCTTTGATTCACGACCCTTTTAGGCTGGATTTAGCTGTTGCTCAATCCTGTGTCAGCCTCTATTCTGAAGATAGTTTCCTCTCTAGTCACCACTGCAAAATCCAAAAAGGATCCTAAGGCAGCTCAGTTGAAGGCATTACTGTAAACCAAAATGGATGGTGATTTTCACTAATGATGCATGACAAGCTGGGGACACAGCATACTTTCAACAGTGCAATAATCTCAAACTGGATGGTGCAGGGGATTGAAGATTATATTCTTTTCAGTCGTCCCAGCATTAGAGTCCCTAACTCCACTGCTGTTAAGAGGAGTCCACACTAAAATACAACATATTAATCCTGGTGTGCAAAGCCAATTCTGGGTGAAAATAGGTCTGAGGCTACCTTCAAGCAATACAGACCTTGAATCTGGAACAACTGTAGCATCTGCTTACATTATAGCACATGAGGATTTCTGCAGAATGCAATGAGACTAATCACATGCCCAATGCACATTACATTTATTTTCAAAAATCTACTAAAGCATACAAATGTAACAGTATAAAATATTTCTTCTAAGAGAAATCAAGAAGTCCCATGCAAAGTTTTTCTCTCCTTTCGAATGCAATAATGCAAGTGTGGGTTTTATGATTAAAAAAATTTGGTTTCTAACTTTGGAAAAACTTCATGAGACATGAACTACACTAAACACTTGAGAACATCAGAAACGTTTTCAAATTTACAGCTTGTATGTATTTATCATTACTACTCTAAGCATTTTGTTGCACAAAGGCCATGAACCCCCATTATTACCTCCACTTTGCAGACCACAAAGCAGAACAGTAGACAGTAAATGGGTGCGTTCAAATTTGTACATGTTAAGAACAGAAGTTAAGCTTTTCAAAGTTTCTCAATAATTCAAGAGCCTAAATGCCATTTTCAAACAGGGTTTTGATGATTGGAAAGCTAAATCTCGATGGAAATCAATGAAATAAGAATCAACAAGCCAAACATCTTGATTCAGGAACTAGAGCATAAAGTTAAGTACATGCCAGAGTCTTATAAACATGTCAATCTCTAACCATCAGTAACTTGAACCCAGAACTTTTTCTCTTCTGAAAATCCCAAGAGATGCCTATCTGTACCTGTGGGTACCCAAACAACTTTTGAAAATCTGTGTACTGTCTAGGTATTCCGAAAGACCCTGGATTCCCTAACTCCTTGTTTCCTCTTCTAAGCATGAAAGTAGTAGTTCTTTTCTAAGAATAAAAATGCAAGAAGTCTAATTCATTCTCACTTCTGTTGTCAGATGGGTATTTGGAGGTAATGATACAGTATTGCTTGATGAAAGACAGCAATTTAGGTTATATATGTGAAGCACCTGAATGACCCTCTGCTTGTATATGCTACTTATTTTGCATATATTCAAAATAATTCTTTTGTGGGCAGCCTCTTATTGGACTTAGAATTTGTCAGAAACAACAGCCAGTAGAAAGAACACGGGACATTTCTCAGAAATACCCCATGTTGTATGCCATCTGCTGCTCTAAAACAATCCGCTGTCTCACTCCAAAGATGCATCATTTCTTTCTCAAAGCACACAAAAAGGTAGCCCACTCGGTCTTCGTCCCTTGATAATTTATATTCCAAATTATTTACTCTCTGTGGCTGTAGTACTGATGTATTTACAAGAATCACACAGAATGGATAGCATCTGTCTAGATTAGAAACTTTGCCTCCATCACAGTTCATTAGCACTGACAGCAGGGAACTGCAGCCTTGCAATTAATGGAAATGGAGGACCTGAATAGCTGCTTTGTTTAAATGGAATTGGGATGTTGTGGAGAGGCAGGGCTGTGAAGAGCCATGTCCCTGCAGAAGTCACAGTCAAGCAATTTTAACTTCCATCACTGAAAAGAACATGGAAAAGGAAAGCTGTGCATCATTTCTGCACTTCTAGTGCTGCTCAGAAGTTTATTCCGAAACATCCTCAACGCATCCCTCCCACCTCTCACGCAGGAAGTTGCGGAGGTGGCCAAGGCAGCAATGACAAGTAAAGCAATAGTAATGGTGCACTTCAATTATCCATGCACACTGGGTAAAAGTCACAAGAGAAAAATAATAGACACCAAATGTTTAAGACCTTACCAGAGACAATCTCATGCAGCAGCTGGTTAGGAAGCCCTCATAAGGAGATGAAACTCTTTACTTAGTCTTAATTAGCATAAAAAATATGGTTGAAAAGCCTGAAGAGCTTCAGGTATGCTAATGAATGACCATACCTAGGAGTCAACAGTCCTCCAGGAGCAACAAAGTTCAGAAAAGCTGATCACATTTGTGCATAACTTCTAAAGCAGGAACTACATAAAAGTGAAAAATTCTGTCAAAGCAGCAAAAAGGGGTAGCCAAGAGAATAAGCACAGAAGCTGTTCAAGAACATTACATTGGAAGCACATGGCCAAGGCATCCCACTTGTCAAGAAAGACCTCAAGAGAGCAGAAGAAAGGAAAGGTGAGGAAAGTTATTAGAAAAAAGAATGCTTCTTTCAAAAAGCTGAAGTCACGTCTCAAATGAAAGCAGAAAAGAGCATAAATTCTGACAAATCCAATGTAAAACTACACGAAGGCAGGCCAAAAAACAGTTCAAGGAGCAACTAGCAGAAGAAATAAAAACTAACAGTAAATTTTTCCTCAAATAAAATGGGACCAAGAAACTCACCAATTGTTGCATCAATTGCTGTTCAGGTAATAAACAGGGCACTCAAGGAAGATAAGGGTACTGCAGAAAAACTGAATTAACTCTTTACATCACTGCTTACAGTGGGACAAGCTGGGGAGATTCCTGAGTTGGAACCTCCCTTTGGAGGGTAAAAGGGGAGGACATCAAAGGAGCTGCCCAAAATTGAAATGACAGTGGAAGAAGTTACATAAGAAATTGTTACTCATCATTTTATCAAAGACACAGACAGAACCAGATGTTATTCATTTAAGAGTTCTAAAATATATAACTTCATATAGTGAAGTTTATGTAAACCCAACTCCAGGCACAAAATTCTTTCAATCAAATGGGAGAGAGGAAAGTCCTGATTTTACCTTCCTACAGACTGCATGATGTCTAACAGCAGAGGAGCAGCCAAGTCTGGACTAAGATGAATGAATGTTGAGAGCACAACTATGGCCAGGCCTAGTGTTTCTTCATCATATTCTTCGAGAATAGCCCCACAGTCATGGCACCTGCAAAGAACAGATTTAAAAACTGACATTAACAAATTTAAAACAAAGTAATTACTATATATACATATGTGAATAATTATGTATTTTTAAAGTACTATTATGTAGTACACTCTATTTGAAATTTATTTAGAAAGATAATGTAACTGTGATCTTTCTATAATTAATAACAGTCCATGGCTTTCAAACATTAATAAAGCTTCTCACTAGCTGCACTATTTCTTCACTGACAAATGAGGGCCACAGGGCAGGCCTTGTTTTGGGTCCTTCATTGGTAATTGTTAACCAATTCCCTCACTACATTGGACTGCTTCAGTTTGCACTATCCAAGAGAAATCTGCAGCAGTGAAGACTAGCCCTCAGCAATGTGGACACCAGCCAGTTCATGCAACTTGGACCCAGGCGAGGGCTCAAGTCCCTGGCACTCTTCTATTTAGCAGCATAGACACAAACAATGACACTCATAGATGATCTTAAAGAGATGGAACAATTTCACATTGTCCTTCCTGTCAGTCATGAATTATGAATAACCAATTATACAATTAGGAAACAATGATCTGATTGGTTCCCACAGGAGTTATAGCTATTAAGAAAGAAATGAAAGGACCTCTCAGGGGCACAGAACCTTAGATTTCAGAGAGCTCTCCTTTCCCAGGGCAGATTTGCTGCTGAGTCACTTATCCTTCCTGAAATGCTCAAAGACAACTGATGAAGTTCTGAAAGGGCTCTGTAATGTCTAATTATAAAGGGCATGTCAGATTGAGGAGAGATAAGACAGCCTTTCACAACCTACAGAAAGACAAACCAATGTGGAAAACTGGCTTATCTCAACCCAGTAGGAAGGCTTGCTTAATTTGATCAATCAGTTGCTAATGACTCCAACAAATTGTGATATTTTAACTTAATGGAATTGTACAGGCAATTTTCTTGCCTTTGTTACTGAGCAGAAAGAAAATACGCCAACAAAGTCACAGAAATCAAGCTCAGCTGGTCTGTATGTTAATAGGTGGTGCTAGAGCTTTGCTAAAATGGCCAAAGGAAGTGCCAAAGATAAGCCTAACCTTTGCGATGCTTCAGTTTGTCACACAATAAGGTCCACTTCCAGTCACAGTCTGCACAATGGCCCTGTCTTTCTCCAGTGATCATCCTGGCATGTCTGTCTACTGCACTGAGTGCAGGAGCACAGGGAAGAACTTCCGGTTTCTCTTCCCAATTTTTCACCAAATCAATGCATGGCTCCTGGCTGACTGCTTTACTTCTCCATTAAATAAGTACACTTATGTTCAACACTTCCTTTAGAGGCATTTTAACCAACTAATTAAGGTTTGCAAAAGCTTTCAGGATCAGTGACTATCAGCATCAAAAATGCTACGTTGATTTCACATGATTACACATTAACAGTTACCTATTTCAACAGAAACTCAAAGGAATTTTTAAAAAGAGCTTTTTGGTTTTTATCTAAAACAAAAGTGGTTTCTGAAGGATCACAAGGAACCCTTGATTTAAAATAGGATGGAAAGTGCTTCCGCTGCCCTCCGTGCACACACAACAGCCTGAGTCATCATTTTGCCTGTGCAAACTCACACAGGTCCTACCGAATTAAAAGCACATCTTGCTGGCAGTGTTTAGAAGATGTTTACCTTGGGGTAAAAAAATTTATTAAAGAAATTAGCATAGAGATAAATGATAGAATGGACTTAATGTTTCCATAAAATATATCTATACTTTACTTGACCTATTTGAAGTTCAACTAGTTCTTTGAAAGGAATAGGAACAGAACTTACTTGTCAGTCATCACAATGGGCTGGTCATCAGCAAATTCTTCTGGTGCAGGTACAAACATACTGACTATACTGGGTGCTGACAGCAAGCTAGATTTTGTGGCACCTTAAGGCAATTAGAGGAAAAAAATTAAAAAAAAAAAAAAAGAAAGAAAATCACTAAACAGAAATCCAAACTGCTTGAAGAGCAGACTTCTAATAAAGAGCCATAAGGGTTTTACTGTGCATAGAAATAAGAAATAAAATGTGTCTACAAAAGGATACATAGCACATTCCTTGTTTCTGCCAGATTATTCCAATTACCTAGAACTACCAAATTAAAAAAAAAAAAAAAAAAAAAAAATTCTTGGGGGGAAAATAGATAACAAAGAACAAAAATTCCAGGAAGGCAGATGTGTCTTTTTTAGGGAGAGGGGATGATTCTACAGTTGCTATGATACTGGACACCAGAAGATTTGCAGTTTTCCCCGTATTTCTAAGGAATTACCTTCCCATAGTTCTCGGTGACATGAAAAAGAAAATAAATTCATATGTCTCAACACCAGGTCATCAATCTATTCATACCATCCCTAACAGAGACATAGGAGAGAAATGAGGAAAGGACAGCTAGAAGAAATAATTCATATGGAGTTGAGAAACACTGAGAACATTGGAGCGCTGATGATTAGAAATGCTTTCCGTTGAAAGTCTTCACAAACGTCTTTATTTTCCAAAGCTGAGTTGTTCAGCTGGGGGCATAGCCATTGTGATCATGCCAACATACGGGGTTCCCTTTGCCTTTGCCACTTTTTGTGCACCTAATTTCTGATAGATGCTTGTTTTAATCGGAAAAGTTATATGTAATGGAAGATTGAAACTCTCATCTTCTCTGAGTTCTGGTTTCCAGAATTATAGCAATATAGAGCAGTCCGACAGTCTAACATCTCTCCAGTATGGTGGTTTTCCTCCCTTGGTCCCTCTGTTTTCATTAAGCAGACAACAGCAATTGCAGAAAAAAATCGTACAGAAGAGGCACCTATCCACCTAGTCTGGTTGCTAAGAAAACCTCAGGAAGAATAACCAGACTTATTCATGAGCCATCAGAAACTTGGATCAAAGCTACTGTGACGTACAAGCTATATAATTCATCTGAGATGCCTTGTGATGGTCATTTAAATACTGTTAGCAGTTTCATCCTCCAGGTCACTAAGACAGAAAGAGAGGTTCAATTCTTGAAGAAAAACATCTCTTTTGGTTGCCACATGTAGCTGACAGAATAGAGACGGCATTACTCCTGTTCCCATATTCCAGTGCATACTCAGCTCCTATAATGAATACAGTGAGCTCAGCCGGTAGACACCTCTTTATGTATATAAGCTGTCCCCAAGGGCATCTCATCCTAAAGACCAATCTATGAAAAGCTCATTTTGTAACTCAATTTTTAGAAGAGTACCAATGCCCTTTTGATGCCAACTCAACCACAGATTAAGCAAACCGTTATTGACTTTCTTGGTGGTTGCTTCAATCTGCAGATTCAGATTTAATGTTAACATTAGTCTGTCCTGATAATATTTAACTATGGAAACAGGAGGAAGCTTCTCCACCTAAGCTAGGTTCAGATAGAATTTCTGATGAGACAATCCCAGTTACTGCAGGAAAAGCAAATTTAATACCAGCTCTCAGGCAAAATAATCTGAGCAGCTCCCACAATTTCTGAACTCAAAATATGTGGAGCGATGAGGGCTTGTTTCACAAGAGTAAGACAGCTTTTAAAAAATCATTTTACTAAGTATGGAAGGAAATATTTCTTTTCCATACAGAGTTCAGTACTTCACAGCTGTCCCCTCAGACTTTGTTGGATATGAGCAGACACTTCAGGAAGTCTAGAATATTCTTCAGTAATGTACAACACTATCCAGAATGCAAGGAATAGGAGTAAATTTTCACATATATTTAGCTAGGTTTTTTTTCCCCCCTTGACAAACGAACAAAGATCCCTCTACCATGACTTTGGAAGTTTCACTGTGATGTTTTCTAGATGTAAGTCCCATTGCAGCACACAAATGCTAAAAGCTGTCATAATGCAGGTTACAACGTTGGAATAGGACTTAACTACTCAAAATAAAAATGTCCTCTCTCGTGCACTGAACAGTAGGAAAAAAACATGATTTAGGCAAAGAAGGTAGGTCACTGCCCCATTGCAAGGCTGTAGGAAAGTCTGGATATATTTTGGCTATGAGGGAGGAGAGTTCATAAAGAAATGAGATTCAACCACGCTGCATACACAGTCTTTTATTTCCAGGTTGACAGCCAAAACAAGTACTAGCAGAAAGCCAGTAATTCTTATCAGTTGTCCCTGTCTTGAATGAAATGTCTTGTCTAATAACTTTTCAATAACCTACATTCTGCAGGACAGTTGAGGGCTTTAATACAGCCGAATGGAACATAAAATCCAGCACCATTTGGTACTAACCAAAAAACCTTCCTGGCAGTCTTAGCAGAAAGATCAGGTGAAATGGACACTGAACTAACCTCTCATTCTTAGTGGTGGTCCCTCCAAGTCAGGGTTTAGGCAAACAGGGACATTGCACAGCCGCTTTCCATGCTGTATCTGCTCTGTGAATAAATACAGAACTATGAATCCAACATCTGTCACCAGCACCACAAGTCTTAAACAGTTAAAAAAAGAGAAAGAAAAATACAACAGCTATTGAAAAAAACAAAGAAAAGAGTTAATTTTTTAAGCATAGAAAAAGGGTGAAGGGAGGGGGAGAGAAAGGTGAAAGAAGTCTACACAGGAAAAAGGACACAGATAACCTAATGTCAAAGAAAGCATTTTAGAAAAGTAAATGTCATTAAACAAGAAAGGAAGTGCTAGCTGTAAAGATTCAAAAAGATAAGGAACATATGAGTCACAAAAAGAGAAAGACAGCATTTAGAAACATCAAGAGACCACAAGTCAGGTATAATTTGCACTGATAGAAGCTAAACACAAAATAATATTGTTTTACAGATAGTAAGCTTGGGAAAAGAGTGGTCTGAAATACGAAATTAGAGACACATGCTACCTACCAATGTAAAAAAAAAAAAAAGCATGCATGAAACAAGCACACACCATATACGTATGTGGGATAAGACTATTTCCTAGCTGTTATATCCAAGTACAATGACTCTTAAAATTGTGGTGTGACATTGAAATGACAAATAGTCACACTGAGCATTTGTGCTGGGGAAAAAAAACCACACAACTGTTTTCTGTCCAAATAATAATTTTACTTTGAAACTAGTGGTTGCAAAAGAGAGTGTGAGATGCGAAGGTTTCCAGAATAGAACATTTTACTTTGTATCTCCATGCTTGGAAGCTTTTAGTTGGAATGAATATTAGAGGGAAAAGTCACAGAGGTTGTGCCAAGTCCACTTGCTTTCTTCATAAGATTAACAAGACAGAGTTCCTAAGTGGTTTCGAGCACTGACTTGTTCCTTTTGAACATAGGCTAACTGCTTCTTGCAGAATGAAAGCAGTAACTTTTTCATCTCTAAATCCCCGCCTAAGAAACTAGATACCAGCTAAGTCTTGTCAATAAACAAACTTACCTGCTGACAGGATGAAAAAAAACCCCATTGTTATCATTGACAAACTTTGACGTTAGAATCATAGAATCATTAGGGTTGGAAAAGCCTTTAAGATCATCGAGTCCAACCGTTAACCTAACACTGCCAAGTCCACCACTAAACCATGTCCCTAAGCACCACATCTACATGTCTCTTAAATACCTCCAGAAATGGTGCGTCAATCACTTCCCTGGGCAGCCTCTTCCAATGCTTAACCTTTACGATTTAAGGATGTCATGCTGGGCATGCTACTCAGAAAGGATAATCCTAAACTATATATCATACCTTTAGCCATTCTTCAGCTACAAGATTTAGTTTGATGGAACTTGATGCTAAAGACTGAATTAAGCAAAAATTTTAACTCAGCTGTCCAGAACTAGTGATGAGACATTCATTCAGCAAGCTAAGTTCCACATAACTTTTAACCATTCCTTTCTCTGGGTGCATCTGATCTGCTGACAAATTCCTAAGCAGCACGATTCTGAAATTTCACTAACATCAAGATGTGCAATAAAATATCTAGCATTTATGATAAAACAGAATGAATTCATTGTTTAGTGACATCTGCTATGAATTTGGTCATAACAGAAAATCTTTTATTGAAGAAAAAAAAAACAAATGAAACACTTGAGTAATGAGGAAATTATGTGCTTAATTCAGTTTTCATTGCTTTGCATTCATTTTAAAGGTAGAAAAAACAGGTCAGTGAGTGACCAGAAACTTCAGGTGTTCTGCATGAACTAGCAGAAACTTCTCTAAACAGAAATAAAACTGGCTAGTATAAGGCACAACTCCTTGGTCTACCAACACCATCATAAACATACATGCAAACAAATGATTCCATGCACTAGGGATGAAATCCTATACCTAGTGAAATCAACAATGATACTTCCATTTCATTCAATGAGGCCAGCAAATAATCCAAGTAATATGCAAAACTGTAGGGACAACGCTGCACCAGAGGGACTGCCTCCCAAATATGTAACTATTCCAATTCATACCAGGTGAGAATCTGGTACTCGTTATGAAGTTTCACTTTAGACTTGAGATTGATTACTTATCTGCACTGGTAGAATAGAAATACTCACTTTTTTAATTGATACAGAAAGTAATTTGTTTAAGAAATAGAAATAAAGAACAACAAATGCAGCTCACCAGTATCCCAAGTGCTGATATTGTGGGGAGCACTAGACTGGTGTTCCAGCTGTCTCTTCATTAGCTGGTTCATTGTCAGAGCTCCCAAAGAGCCTCTTTTCATTTGTCTGAACTGAGCTGCAAGTCAGAAATGCAAAAGGATTTCAGGGGCTCAGACAACATGTAGAACTACTCTTATTTTCTGATCTTAAAAGCCAGCATGAGACAAATACTGAAAGGACAATGACTGCTTGCTCTAAGGATCTTGCTCAAGTCAATATGCACTTTTCACACAACTACATAGGGTACAATTCTGTCCCCAATGACATCAGTCATAAGTGACTTGGATTCAGGATCTCATCCACTGTGTCAACTGTCAGTGCCTTTTGTCTCCAAATATCATGAAAGCTCTTTAAAACACTTGGTATCTGTGAAGTGTAAGATGCTACCCCAAAATTCCCATGCTGACAGGTAATAAATGTATACCTGAATCTCACTCCCATACAATGTACCGAGGAAGGAAACTCGGCCTCCTCCCAGCAAAGTATGGAGGAACTGCTCTGTCCATGCTCACCATAGGAAAACAAATTCATGGACTGTGTATCACCAGCACCCTTCATGGGTGACACACCCTGAACAGGCCTCCGAAATACTGACCACCCAGGCGTAACACCTGCACATTGTTCTGAAGTGTGAAGCCAGTATGACTTTGAAGATGAGTCCCTTTTGTAACTTCACTGACTTTCTTCTTACATGGAGCTATCAACCAACAAGCATTCAACTTTTCCTCATCTGGCTATTTACAGTACTTCTTTAAATGGTGTTACTGTTTGCTTTAAAAGATGTGTCTCACTGGATAATGCTCACACACACACACACACAAAAAACCCAAACACACACAAAAAGAATTGTGGATTTAAAATTTAAGACTTTTCTGCTCATGTATTTTCTTAGTGCTTAAAGGGAGGAAGAAACAGATCACAGAACAACTCCTGACTTTCTTACTTTTTTTGTCCATTCATAAGAAAATTCAGTTTGAACAAGCATAATACGTTTGCTTTGACAGTTGAGTCTGAGCAATGTATTTCCACTACTGAAACCAAAACCACTGTTCACAGTACAAATACAGAGTTTTAAGGCCCTGCTTGAACAGGGCATGTGAGACTGCTGACACTCATTTCCATGTGGGAAAGCTTTTAAAATGTTGCCGTAAGTACATGTTTAAGTGCTTTCCTCAACACGGCCTTAAAGCAAGGGTAACAAAGCAAAATCCTCTCCTAATGATTATTTTCATCTGCAATTACATTAAAAATCATTAAAAAGAGCATTAACATAATATCAGGTAGTTTCGTTTTAAAATTCTAAACAGTAGCCAGCTAAGCTCTGAAAATAAACCCAGCATTGCACATTATTAACTGTGATGAAGAAAGGATAAACCACAACTTTCAGAAAGCTCTGAGGGGTTGAGTGTCTTCTAATCTGGATCTACTCAGTTTCTATCTAGGAGTTTCAAATTCAGAGAAAGGAGAGTACTCCCTAACAAAATATATATAGGCCCTGAGTAATAATAAACACAATGATAACTTCAGTGGGAATCTGCACACTGAAACTATTTTAGTCGGTGAAGTAATTTAAGTTTTCCCTCATTATATCCTTTCAATGCATCAGAGTACATTTAAACTCTATTTTTGGTTCAAGTACAAACTTCTCCAGCATTGCTGCAAAGCAGTTCTTGTATAACTGCATTTCTGGAACTGAACCAGACCAAGAGACCATTCCGTGTTTCACTTTTAAAAGTTATATTGCAGCTGCCTTTCACAGCAAATTAGGAGAATAATAGAATTTCCATCATTTCCAGGGCAAGGATTTTAAATAGATGCTTTATCACTTTATCAAGCATAGAATTTCCTGATGAAAGAACAGCAATTAATGTTAGAACTGACAAGACTGCTTGGAGTGCAGATGACTGTCAAAATATAGAAAATTATCTCTTTGAATTTTCTTAACAGCTTTTGTGATTGTAATTAAAAAATTTCATGCATATTTCACATAATCAGGCTACTGTTGAGCAGGTTTGGATTTCCAGGGTTATTTACCTGATTTCTCAAGGACAGCCAAGATTTCAAATATTGATAAGTTAAGAAAAAAATCTAAAAAACAAAAAACCCAGAGAGCTGCCAGCTTTGAACAGTGTCGGAGCCAGGCTGATTGCTGTGGACTAGCACGTGACTTTCCATGCCTATGACTGCCTAGTGGCATAGGGAGGGAAGTTTTCTTTGATCAGGTTTTCTACAAGAAACCAAACAATCATGAAAAGATCAGTAACCTTCATATAGTAGCTGGTGAGCCTTTCATATGTTAGCTAGTGACCTGGTCAATCATCCCTCCATTGCTGTGGAATTCTCTACTCAAGAAGAGAAGTCCAAAGGCAAAATCTTCCTATCACAGCTAATGATGTATGCTTTCTGTGGCCAGGCACTGGCTGTACAAGTAATGTTATCTGTTTGTGTTACAGTCTTGTGCTCAGAGTCCTGATCAGGGCTTATTATGGAAAGCACTGTAAAGACACATAGTAGAAGGTCAAAATTATTTCAGTCTAATTTGACAAGAGACACAATGGAAGCATTCATGTCCCTTTTTGCAGTTGGAAACTGAGACACGCAGAAAGAGGAAAGGAATATTTACAAAGGAATGTAGGCCCAATATCATATAGATACTATTCCTGATTTCATATATTGGAATTTAGAGGAACACCTAGCACTCACTGAAACCAGAGATAGATAGGTCTTAACTGGCACCTCTTTAGCTGCTTTAGTAAGTGACATCTGTATCATTAGGTGGCCAACAAACATACTCTGATTACGAGATGCACATGACACAAGATGCTTGTGGTAAAACTGGAGAGGAAACCTCCGATTTGGAGTACTCATCTAACATGTCTAAAATAACACCTTCCTTTAACAGGCCAAATACTCCTTCCAATCGAATCAGCAGATGCTGAATTTCAGAAATTAAAATTTAACTTTTCTACAGCAATCTGAAATCGCAGTTCAGCAAGACAGTTGAGCTGATCTATCAGCTCACTGGTATCAAAGCAGGCCATAATTTCCCCTCCCTTTTCAAATAGTTAAGAGTCCTGCCCCATCAACCTTTGGATGTGTTATTTAACATGACCTAGATGGACATGCCATTCTGGGTTTTGTCAGTGTTCTAAGATGCTTCCACCTTCCAATGTTGTCTACACCTGCTCTGTTAAGCCATGTGTCAATGTCTACCTAAACCAAGTCAGTTCACTTTCCATTGAAATGGGTATGGGAGTCTCAGATAAAGAGCTACCGCATTTTAGCGAGCAGCTGAGGAAGTGGCATTTCAAGGCACTTTACAAAAATTGCAAATGATTTTTTTCCTAAGGTACAGCAAGAAATGTACTGAAGACCATAATAACAGCCCTGTGGAGTTCTCATCTGCTTCTGTGCACTGACAGTTGACAATGCTTTCTCTCACTGGAAAATAAACATTCAGCTTTAGTGAAATACTGCTTTTAGCTGCTACCTACTCTAATTCAAGAAAACCACATTTGTCAAATTTGCCATGTCACAACAGAAAATCTTGCAGTAACTAACTGCTAAAATCCTGGTGACCATCAGAGATTTAACAGATCAAATGAATGATATCCAACACAGCTGTACTTCCAAGAGTCAATGAAACTCAGAGGAAGGCATTACTATACATGATACACATCTGACCCACAAATACAGCAACTTAGATTTAATCCTCAAACCAGAGGTAAACTTACTTGATATGGAAGAGTGACTACTTGTCTCCGGGACACCTGCTTCAAGGGTCGGTGCAGATGACGACTCTCTTGGCATTTCCAGTGTTGAAAGTCCTTTGGCAGCAGGATCTGCATGTGAAAATTGTGCTTAAACACTCAGTATTTAGAATCAATAAATATTTTCCATCTGCTTTCTCCCTGGATGCCTTTTTCACATCTTTTCAGTCATCCATTCACAATCTGGCATTCCCAGCAGTTTTAAAAAGATTCAGTGTGTGTGTCCTAAGAATTTTTACAGGAGGCACAGGGATCTACTGCTTAAAGTCACTTTTTAAAGGAGAATTCTATCTATGCTCTTTAGAGCTCAGAAATAATAAATGCACACAGAGTTTGATTTTGATCCCACTCTCAGAGTGATTATCAAAACCACCAACATGGAAATAAGAGAGGTACCACTGATGTAAAGCTAGTTTAAGTGACAGCTTAGCAACTTTTAAAAGCCTTTTCTCCAACATGTTATAGGTTTTCATTCAAATGGCTGCTGATTTAGCAGTTATTCCTAAAGATTCAAAGAGTTTAAGATTCTATCATTAAAAAGAAATTAAGCCATTAAAACTAATGTTTTTATTTTATGATAACTGACACGGTCAAAACAGGAAGAATAAAGCAAAGAAATTTTCAAGTGTTGATGGCTGGTTTCAGCATATGCTATAAAAATGAGTATGTATCTGTGCTGTAAAAAGTCTCAGACAGGAAACTCTGTAGCCCAGCATCGTGCACTTGAAGAAACAACCCATTTGGATATTTAATTCAGAGATCAGTTTTATCAGAAGCCCTTCTAAAACATATTGAAGTGTAATAGGCTGAAAAAACTTGGATAAGACTTTGAAATTGTCATCAGCCCATTATGATTGCGATATTAAGCCTACAGAAATGAATTACAACACGTGTTCTCAAATAAACTAATCAATAAGGCTAAACACAGCAAAACAGAACATAAGACATACATTAAACTACCCAAGTCACTAAATTACCTAGTTATCTGAATTGCTTGTATCAATCTCTAATGTAAGTGAGCACTTAATGAGTCATTGTGAATGTTTTGTTCTCCCCTTGGATGACATACTTAGATGCATGCAGCCAAATGATCATCATATATGCTTTAATCCTAAATTCCTCATGGTGTTTCAGAACTGAGACAGCCCTTCCAAGCAGTTTCAAGGATGACAGTGTTAGTTACTGCATGAAAACTGACCCTTACTAATAGTCAAAAAAGCATTCGAGTCTAATTGCACAATTGTTTCATCACCATCCTTCTCTAAGAACTTATGTGAAAGGTTCAAAAGCACTTGTCTCTCTTTTGTTTTTACAAAACTTAAGCGGTTCTTCAGCTTACTGGAACCAAAAATGGGATGATAGGCCTGAAACATAAAGGGAACAGCATAACTATGATCACACTGAATGATTTCTCCTTGTAAAAGTGGAGTATCATAACAGGAAATTATACTATGGTTGCCTCTGAAGCAATTAAGAAAGAAGAGGTCAGGAATGCATAAATATTCCCCATCACTTCACTGACAACAAAGAACCAAGGCCTGAAGGATTCTTTCCTTTTTTTAAACTAGTATGTTAAAAAAGGACTGGTAAAATTCTAATAACTGAAAAATTCTGAAAAAAAAAAAACAAAACAAAAACAAAAACAGCCACAGAAGTAAAGAGGCAGCAGCATATGGTTTTTAAAACTGTTTGACACATCCAACTGTTTTCTCCACCTGAAAAAACTTAGTAACAAAACCCCGTGTTGAAATGACCTGAAAAAACTTGGGATACACAGAAATACTGTATGGCTTTCCCCACACTTGAACTTTAAATCTTTAACACAAGCCATGTAAACTTTGTAGATACCCAATACAAAGAAGGCTACAAAAAGTCTTTAGTGTATAAAAACAAAGTATGTATGTATGTCTGATCCTAAGTGCAAACTGTGGTTAATTCCAAGAGCTCTTAGTTCTGAAGTCTACAGCCTGCTCAGCTTCACACTTCGTGATTCAGTTTGCTTTCCACTGCCTTATGCTTGCAGAAGAAATAAAGGCCAAAAATCACTACGCACAAAAAAGAATCAGTGTAGCATGGACTAGATTAGCAGGATAAAAGGCACAGAAGTATGTCAATTTTTCTGACTCCCCGCATAAAGAGGCCACAGAGTTTCACTCCCTAACTTGGATATCAGAACCTATATTTTTGTCACTGAGCTCCACTTCCTTTTCAAATGGGCCCTCACACATGCACAATACCTGTATGGTTAGTACATTTCTTGTGAGAAACAGACACCTGAAAGCTTTCAGCTAGCTCAGACCACATCAGATGTGATACATACACATCTCTCCTTACACAGGTCTGTTACTAAAACCTTCATACAGTAATAAGCCTTTTGATTGGGTCAGTGATTGAGCTCACCTGTCTCCTTTTGCTCTCCCAACTTGTCAAGGATGTTAAAGGAAATGTCCAGGTATTCCCTCTGAATAGCACTCACAGCAATCTTCCTCTGCTTCCTCTGGCGAGGAACAATCTGAATCTTAAATTCTGACTCCTCAGTCTCCTCTTCTTGTTTCTGCTCCGTGTTTTGTTCAGTGTCAGACTCTACGTTGGTATCAAGTTTATCACTTTCTGTTTGGTTTTCAGAATCTTCAGGGACTTTAATAAGGACTGTCTTTACATTTGGGCTTGGAATTGATCCACTAGGTCTAACTTCCTCCATGCTAAGCTCGGAGTTATCATCAAGGGACATTTCTGGAAGGGCAAATGACTTCTGCAGCAGGTCCCTTTTCTGTTTCAGTGTTAGTGGGTTCCCACAGGGCATGTCCTGAAGTTCTGGTTTAACTAACTCTGAAGAGTCCTTTTGATCTTTGGGAGAAGTGGAAAGCATCTCCTCTATTCCTGCTTAAGCATTGTTGCTTGTATCCTTAGAACTGAAGTCTTTGGAGCAATCTTCAATGCTGAACTGGACTAGCGGAGTTGTGCTGAGGCTGAGTGCAGAGACATTGATAGGAGTTGAGGGAGACGATGCAGCAGTTTTGCCAGAGACCTCATCATTCAGCTGGTTTGTTGTTTCTTCTTCATCGCTCTCCACTATTCTAAGGGGAGGAAGTGGTTCAAAGACTAAAGAATCACTGTCTGAAGTGGAGAGTACTGAATGCTTTTCAGGACCCGATGTTGAGTCAGAGGACAAATCTATCAAGTCTAAATCTTCCTTGGGACCAGCAGGTTTAACTGGAGAGTCCACTTTCACTTCATAGGTTTCCATGCAGTTTAGCCTAACTTCTGGTATGACAGGTCTTCTTGTTTCCTGGAAACTCTCTGTACGGGGAAGATTTTCTTGTGCTTCTATATTTTCAGCTTTAGTAGAAGAATTCTGCCGAGATCGTCCATAATCACTCTGCCTGTGTATGGCGTAAGCAGCAGGGACAGATGGTTTTTCTAAGTCACATCGGTCTATGCAGGACTTCCTGCGATGTTCATCTAATGAAAACAACAGGGAGTCTGCATTCCCTATATCAAGAGATTTTTGTTTTAGAGAGCGCAGTTTTTTTTTCTGAATGCTTTCTTCTCTCACACAGCGTAGAATACTGTCTTGTAAGGCCCCCGTCTCTCTATATTCAGCCAGCTCTATTTCACCTGATTAAAACAGAAAGAGCTAATACTACCTCAATTGGAGACTTCTGGCACATATCTTCATCTTTATCTCACAATTCAATGCGACTGGCATTTCAAATACAAACCCAGTATTAGTCAAAATTGTCTAGATTTTGTTTTAACCTCAGAGCCACATTACATAGATTTTTTACAATTAACAACAACAAAAAAACCTACTATTTGGATAATAGAGTTTATCTAAATACTATCCAAATTCTACTCATCCTGGACAGATGTACCCTGAAGATAGACTGTTTAACTTTATGCATTGAAAAGAAGATGGCACAGGCAAGTAATTTCTACAGACACTTGGGATGGCTGCATTAGGCATGATGGATGAAAGAAGAAATCAGCTACACAGACAACTCTGAAGAGGTTTCAAAATAATTTTGGACTACAGCATTGGGGACATCATTTGGACATCAGCGTATATTAGAGTACACCTACATGTTATTTAACTGCAGCAAAGTGGGCTTAAAATGGATCCTTCTAATTCAAGAAGCAAGGGTAACAATAGCAGTGAGGATGTGGCAGCACGAGCCTGAGATCAGACAGTGTTCAGAGAATTTTGCCTCCCAGTGATCCTAGACCCCAGGAGAGTCTAGCAACTACCACACCACACAGCCATACCTCCCCATCCTAGGTAGGAGTAAAGTAAGCACAGTTATACTTGCTGGTATTACCACTGTATTGGTATTTTACTATGTGAACATACTCATTGAGAACATTGTAAAAGATTATGACTGTTGTTATTATGAATGACATTGTCACATAAAACAGAATATTCCTGATCATTATTATCCCCATATTTCAAAATGGGCCACATATGAATCACCATGCAAAAAAAGCAGTGAGAAAAGTTAAAGTAGATCTTTGCTCTAGTCAGAATAATCATCCCCCCATGCAAACACCTCAAAGAAAAAAAGGCAGATGGATGGTGGTGGAAATCTCTTCAATTTTTTTAGAGTATTCATTTCAGAAATCTAAATTTGAAAACAAAATCCTTCCTATTTTTTGAAACCACCAAATGACCCTTTTTACCAATGGAAAACCATTGTTGCAGCAGCAACAACAAATTTGCTTACCTTAGAGTCCCACCTCATCAAAAAAATCAAATTCTGGGAAAAAATAAATTTGAGTAAAAATCTTCAGCCCAATGGTGGAAGAAAATTGCAATAAATCTTCTTAAATATTTTTACAATCAGGAGAACTTAAAGTTTCAGAAAACAACTGCAAATATTTATACTTTGGAGTGCCTACTGTCAGATTCCTGTAAGAGACTTTTTAGAGAAATAAGGAGTACTTGCTCTCAAAAGTCAGACAGAGTGTTTTGTGTAATTTTGTGTTCAAATTAGGCAGTGCAACAAACTCTACAAAGAAAGGCGGTAGCTTGAAACTAAGAGTAGGAAATTGTATATCTGCATTAGTTTATACCAACAAAACAATTCATACTTCTCTGAGCATTCATCTCAACTGGTTGGTATTTCACCATTTTGCTGCCCCCAATTCTTTTCAGTCTTGCAAAGAAAGTTTGAGATTCTTTATTGCAAGGTCCAGTTGGTGTATCATGAATATCAGATTCATCAAAAACACTGTCTTCCTCTGCTGGAGAAAGAAAAAACTTTATTACTCTTAAGAGAGTGCAATTCCTTGAATGAAAAGCTGTCTATGTAACAAAACCTCAGTTACTTTCAGTTAAACTTGAATTGGAAAATGAAGAACCATCTGAAGTTTGCAAAAAAATTTATATCCCAATTATAACTTTGCCGTTCTTGTCACATCTTGAATTAAGGTCAGAAAGGACAGAGATAAATCAAAAATGGATTATAATGCAACAAAAGTTACCAAAAGCTTTTACCATTCTAAACTGATCTTTTCTAGTGATAATAATACAGATTCTTTAGATGGAAGAAATACAATAGATTTGAACAATGACTGGAGTAAATAACTTCTATAGTGCTCAGTGAGAAATGATAAATTGAAGAAGATCGAAATTAGTACAAGAATTGCAAGGTCAGTAATAAACCAGCAAAATAGGAAAGTGAAAAAGGAAGAAATGGATAATCTTGGGCAGCTGGTAATAGTAATAGAGTAAGATCTAAGAGTACAAATTATGAAATTATTGATCTAAATAGTAATAGTAAAACATTATGCTTTCATTTGAGACCTGCTTCTTCTTCCCCTTGGCAACAAATGTTTCTTCTCACAAGATTTATCATCAGCTCTACAACAGTCTCTACACTTGCCATGATCCCCAGAGAGTTTGGCAGAAAAATTAGGAAAAAGGTTCAATAGTGGGAAAATCCATCTTTAGCATACAGATTCTTGCTGCCTGACAATGAAATCCTCATCTGTTCATCCTCTAAACACCACTTTTGATGATGACAGCAGCACACACATTACCTGACCAGAGACTAAACAAGCCTCTTTAGAAAATGCAGGAAAGGCTTCAACTTTCCAAGTCCCTATGGAATTACATTGGCTACTTCTTGCAGGTGAAACAAAACTTTTCTACATCCTCTTTTTCCGCAGCACTTCAAAGGAGAATCAGCCCTACGATTAAGTCAGCATTTAGAGAGTAAAATTTGCCCATTTATGGTCCTTTACCTCTGAGCAGCCCAAAGCCCTTCACTACAGCTTTGGAAAGCAAGTAAATATTATTCTCCTTACTTTAAACATAGGGAAATGATGAAGTGAGACACAAGGCCACCCAGGGAATCAATGTTGGATGTGGGATTGGAACACCAAGTTTTCTAAACCTAACTTGGCACTTACTGTGAACAACAAGCTGGGTACTTAGCCACCTCACTTTGTCTTAGAAATCAATCCAGAAACCAAATCTATTTTATAAATGTATTATTACTACCCTCAATATTATTAAGTGATTACGAATTAAGTCATTTACTCAGCTCAAAACAAGACAAATTCATAGTAAGTCCACAGTTATCTGAACCCTCTTAGCCTTCCTCTAGCAATACAGAATGTCCAAGTGAGTGAGAATATGCAATACATTGTTTACATCTATTTTAAGGTTGCTTTAATTTGCTGGAGCCGACTAATAGGGTGTTCAGGTAAACAAAATTTTGTGTCCTTGTTCTGCTGGATATCTTTTCATGAGCAACAAGCAGCAAAAGAGGCAAAGGTACCGACATGCTTAAAAAGTGTTTCTTGTATTTTTCTTTGGAAGAAGAGTTTGCTGCACACTAGGAAGATTGTTTGAGAAGGTGGATGTAAATAGCAAATAAGCAGCTAAAAGGCAAAACAGCTGAAAGGCACCTACAGATTAACATCAAAGAATCTGTTAAACTTTGATCATAAACAGTTATCACATAATAAACTTCACAACTGTAAGGACTAAAAGTCATTTCAAGCCCCAGCTTTCCACCAGTTTACACCATTACCGTACCTCTGCTACAGCTAGCAAGCACAGAGTTAATAATTGGATGCAGACTCTAAGGGTTGAACCGTTCT
This sequence comes from Cariama cristata, assembly GCF_000690535.1. Classification (NCBI taxonomy): domain Eukaryota; kingdom Metazoa; phylum Chordata; class Aves; order Cariamiformes; family Cariamidae; genus Cariama; species Cariama cristata. The sequence goes on along the minus strand of NW_009601659.1, from coordinate 9,351 downwards.
CTTCCACCTTTAGACATCCACATCATATACGTCTGCATGCAAGCTAGTCAACTGCAGCTCCTTTTACAGAGAAAGGCAACTATAGACTGAATTCATAATTTTCTCTTTTCAACATCAAATATTTGCAACTATGCCATGTTATTATAAAGTATAATCAGAACTCAGTGTCAGGCTGGTTGCGCACCTTGTGTGCAGGCATGATCGCTTATATTGTCATAGAAAAGGCCAAGGACTATCCAGGCATGGTGACTGAACTACTAAGTCTAAGGTACACTCCCTCCAAGAGATGAAAGACTGCTGTGCTATGCTTATCCTACAGAGAAATTGTGTTTCTTTTACTATAGATGGCTATAGCTGGTCAGTTAAGTCACACCTTGCACTTAATCCTGAGTATTATGTTCTAAAATTCAAACCATGTTTACCCATTTCTACAACATCTGCAAGATGTAATGAATTAAATCAATGACTATCATATAAATGAGAGTGTTAAAAGTACCTTTTTCCTTTTCACTGTATCGGCTTATGTTACTGTTGTCACTATACAAAGGACCAGCAGTTGCATGGGGCTTGCAGCTGTGATATTGAGCATTGAGGGTATTGACTGTGATGTGGATTAGGTGAAGTACAATCTTGCTGATTTCACAGTCTCTGTAGGGGTACTGTTTAGTGAAAGAGAAAAACTTCAACTTAAAAATCAACTTTTCTCCTTGGATAAAGATTTAGGCAGTAAAATAGAAAAATCACAAAAATATTGTCAGCTGGATGCCCTTTGCCTTCCTTTGATCATACATTTCTAAACTCATCATAAGAAGCAGTACTGTTTTCAGCTTCGTACTCAGAATTATTTTTTAAAAATTAAATATTACTAACAGGGATTTTTTAATATATTGTTTTCCTGACTTTTGTATTACAAAAGGTCTCTCATCAGAACTGTTCTCCAAATACTCTATTTCAATCAGCACATTATCATTCATTTCTAGTGTCTCCACTTCCTTTTATGCCCTATAGACCTGCTAGAAATTTGTTAAGCATATCAAAAGTATTCACAGCTTAATTTTAGTTCATAAACACATTATATTTTAACAACACTTCCTAAAAAGCATCAGTCAACTAAAGAATACAAGCTGTGAAGCTGACTCCCCCATTTAAAGTTACCAATTTTTTTAAAACTAATTCTAAGTAATTCAAAATACTCTTCACTGGAACTTAGCATCTTCCTATTTTCAAATCTATATTTTTCTTTCTCGTGCAACCATGTGAAAGACAATATAGACAGCAAAAGTCATAGGTCAGTAGCACAGATGAAAACCTAACTACTCCAGATGTTGAAATTAAATGCAGTGAGTAAGCAAATCAGTGTTCTTTACAGTTCCTTTCACTTGCAGTACAGTTAGGTGTTCCCTATAATAAATTTCAAATTCAAGTGTAAATTTTAATGTAGACAGCATCTTTTTAAGACCACTCACCTTATAGAGAATGACAAGCAAAGCCTTTAACCAGATCTGCCGAATGTGAGGTTTGAGGGACCACAGGGAGCAGCGAGGAGGCTGCTGAAAGTAATGCCTTAGTTGAGGACAAGTGCAATATTTCAACACCTGAACCACCAAGGGAAGAAGATGTTTTCCCAGGCTGATGTTATAGTCCATCACCTGAAAAGAATATTAGGACAGGAGTCAGCTCACCCAAATCAAAACCACTGATGTTGAAAAGCAAAATAACTAATACAGTTGAGGTATTAGTTAAGTGAAAAGAAACAGATGTTTATAAAGAAGTCTCACTATCAGTTAGAAACTTTCTGCCAGCTTGTCACCTTCTCATTTTAGCTAAATAGGTAAAATGAAAACAAAAGAAGATGTGTTCTGAAAGCCTTTCATTCTGCACAGTCTAAATTTTAACATACATTGGCAAGTTCATAAAATATATTCTGCTGGGATAGCCTTGTATTATAGCACAAGTTGACCATGCTTCAATAGACAAAAGCATATTAGGTATATCGCATGTTTAACAGATAGGATGCAATTATGGGTTTGGGGGGTGGTGGTGTGTATTTTGGTTATTTGGGGTTTTTGTATTAACACTGTATTGCCAGTTTTCATTATTTTCTCATCAGGCTTGCAACATTAGCCATTGGGGGTTTTTTTAAGCCCCATGTTCTAGAATCAGGTAATGAGACAAGAATCCCACTCTTCACTGTAGTAAAGGTAAAGGTAAGAGTGTGCCTGCAATGTTATGCACAAAGTTTAAGTGTGCAAATCCTAAAAGATCCAAGAATAAAGCTAATGAAAAATACCTTCCTCTAAATAAAATGCTCAACAATTTTAAGTGGTAGTGTTGCTGCAGACAGGTTGCTATTATTACTGCTAGTCATAAGCCTTGCCTCCATCATGACCCTTGAAGATCATCGTGCTATTTGGTGCCTATCCTAGAGGTTTGAATCCTGATGGTTAGGTGCAGTGTGGCCATATATTCCCACTACCCTGACACATTTGTGTTTTCAATTGAAACTGCATTGCTATTTTTCATTATCTTCCCATCAGTCTTGCAACATTAGCTATTTAAAGCCGTATGTCCTGAAATCAGCAGCTAAACCAAATCATAAGAAGGATCCACAAATCCCTTGTCTCTGACATTGATTTTACTAGTTGACACCCAGGAAGGTATAACAGCAGGTCAAGCAAACTCTAGCACAACCTCCAAGATATAACATGACCCTGCAGCTTCACTGGACTTAGTGCTCCTTATCAGGAACCCTGTACATCTAAAGAGACACAAATATCGGTTTCATCCACATCATCCATTTTCTTCAGGTCTATATTTATTTCTTCGCTTTTGTTTTTATTAGAACAAGGGGATGAGCCTAATTTACAAACACAGAATTCATCTCTCAAGTTCCCTCCTGAACAAGCTGACTAGCAGTTTTTCCCTGTAAAATTCTCTAGTTTGACATGCGGCTATCTCAAATTTTTGTGCTGCATGCATAGAGCTAAACAGATGAATCTCATGTCTATCCATGTAGGGTTAGCCTGTCAAACAGATGATACATTATCACCAAATATGGTCCTATCCTGCAACGCCTTGTCCCCTCAGGGTGTAATACAGTTGTATGCCAAGGTTAGGAAAAACTTATCTGTACAAGGAAGACAGAGCCCTCCCTTAACACAGCACATACTGTAATGCAGACATCTATTAATCTAAGACCCATTTTTTACATTATCACAGGAAGTTCTGGAATAAGTGATGTTGCAAATGCTGAGCAGATCTCAGCCTGGGATGCTGAGCAGAGCCCAGCACTGCTGGCTTTCCCACTCCGACAGGCTTGTACAACATTGCCATCATGTGGGGCAATACCACAATGACTGCAAACACCAAAACTTGGCCACCTCTGCTGCTAGAGACAGAAAAAAGCATTTTATGCTTTCAAGAATTCAAAATACCCTGATTCTATGATGCAAAATACTAATAGACATTTGATTTTTACTTTTTTTCCTTGAACTGACCATTCCAACCAAACTTGGAATTAAAATCAAGAAACTGACAAATCAGCCCAATCCCAACCTTTATGGAGCTGATTGGGGAAAGCAAGTATTTATGACTAGGGGAGGAAGTGTAACTGAAATGTGTCTCCTAAGATTTCCATACTGAGTTTTCACTCAGTAAATGTATCTTCGGATTGCAAATAACGTTTCTCTTGCAGCAAAGGCAATTCCCAACACAAAGCAGCCCTCCAGCTAAGAAAACAAATCCCTCTGAAATATAAAGTTTTGATGTCTGCTACATGGACAAAAATCCTGGCCTACTGAAGTTCTCAAACTCCATTTGATGTCAGGGAAGCAAGGATTCAACTATGTAGCTTTGCAAACAGAAATGGTGAATTTGGCTATCATGAAATATTTCAAAGGCAGAAGAAGAATGGCAGGGGATGATATTTAGAGTTGCAGTAGGTAGTACTGCTGAAAATCAGGTCAATTATGATTACTGAAGTTTGGGAATCCAAACTTGGAAAACATGGAGAAGAACGTGGAAGATACTGCCCTGTGATCTAAACTGTCACTTCCAGACTCTCAGTACAACAGTAACAGGCCTGAATCTCCTTTTACGTGCTTCAGCTTAAAACTGTACAAATGAAAGATGATTAACACATAGTAATGCCACTCTGAAACAATGGATCAGGATGCCTTTGCAGCTATCCAGTTTGCATTAACACCTTCTATTTTGCTTGCTGAAGCATGGATGCCTGACTTCTCCATGACTATGAAAGTTTATCCAAGTATCTACATTACAATTGACTTGGAAAAATCACTGATCCCTATGTATGAACCAGAAAATCCTGATAAAAATTGCAGATACAAAAGAGGCCAGGATAGCTTTGAGCAATGTTTGAAGGTTACAGTGGACATTTTAAGAGCTGGGGCAGGGGGAGATATGAAATTACAGCCCTCTCTCCTCTAAGTTAATCCTTTATGAGAGACTGTGATAAGGAAAAAGTGTGGAAGTGATGATGATGCTTCATTGCAAAAAATAAGAATACTCTGCAAGTGTGAAATCTTTTTCAGCCTAGCGTTGCCAACTTCTCTGAGAATTGACTGAGCCTTTGAAGATCCTTGTGAGTTAGGCAATTACGGTCCTCCTTACAAGATGGAGAAAGAAGGCACAAGGCACAAGGCAAGAATGTGCTCAGTCATTTATCATAGCAATACAGGCAGAAGTTTGTCATGGTGGCATCACTCCCTAGGAAAGGGAGAACAGAAAGTCCTGCTGTACTCTGAGGAAGAAGGAGAATGAGTCTCCTGCAAAGTGAAGAATGTTGAAGACTTTACAGATCATTCACATAGGGAAACAAGAAAGAGCACATGGGTCCCAGGTCTCCTGAATGGGAAAGGAGGAAATGACACATGAGAAAAGTAAGGCATTCAAACACTAGGTAAAGAGGGCAAAGAGGTTTGGAGCAGTCTCTAATTTTTCATACAGTGGTACTATTTGCGTGCCTCCACGCGCACAAAACTTATCTCTATGCCAATGATGCAGCAAGTTTAGAGTATTAGTAGAAAGTTATAAATTAGCATACTTCAGTGCAACTATTTACTTTTTAACTGCAAAGCAAAAACCTACAGCAAGCACTTGATTAGGCTACATGGAGTCTTCTGAGAGTAAAGAAAAAGCAGCCATCCTTGTTCCCAAATTCTTCCACCAACTGAAGAGGTGTTAAGAAGCTTTAAGTAGGATTACCACACTAAGCCATTATTTTGGTACAACGAAGGCTCTGCTACCACCATTTCAACAACAAGCAATGAGAAATAGCTGCAAAAAGTAGTAAGTTCCTTCACCTACTTGTGCTATTCCAGCAATAAAGGCATTAAAGCAGGTCGAAACACGCATTTTTTGTGGTGCAATCATGAAGCATCCTTCCTGCTTCTGCTGATCATAACCAAGCAGGACGTACAGATGGCGCTTGACTGTGTTGAAAGCTTTAGCGCTGCTGATGTCTGACTCAGCGCTGCTTTCATCCTTTGCCATGAACTTCATTAGCACAGTAATGAGCTGGTGGACAGTCTGGTGATCAATCCCAGCATCCTCTGGCAGCAGGTCTTTTATTGTATTATCATTCTCTGGGGACGGTTGTCCTATTGGCAGAATAGAGACATTGGTATCACACACTGGATAAGACTGTAAACAGAGTACAAAATACACTAGAATTATTTTCCAGAGTTCAATCCTCTGTTTCTGCCCAAATACACATGGTGAAGCCACAGGAGACAGGCATTCTCCCCAAGGAGGTGGTAGAGTCACCATCCCTGGAGGTGTTCAAAAAACGTTTAGATGTGGCGCTTCAAGACATGGTTTAGTGGGTTTAGTGGGCATGGTGGCATCGGGTATACCGTTGGACTTGATGAACTTTGAGGTCTCTTCCAACCACAATGATTCTATGATTCTATGCATTTCTGAGTGCATCGTTCTTCTGTTGCCTCAGGCTCCACAGCACAGTAACACCTACTGCGTACAACTGACCTCCATTTGTCAGCTTTCCCATGTTTAACAGAGCTGCTTAACTTTCCATCCCAGTGCATTTCTGCCAAAGTGAGTGTTGTTATTCCTTCACATCTCTGCATTAAAGGAGAACCAAATCCCACTGCCATCAAATTCTCATCTCGCATAGTTTTCAGTCTTTCCTCACCAAACGTTAGTGAACATTGGTGGAGGATGTACAAAATGGCAAAGGTAGAAGATGGAGAAAATTCTACCAAATAATGATTAAAAAAAGAATGAAGATTTCCCCTTTTAGTATTGAGTCCATATTTCTCTCAAATAACTTGGGCAAAACGTAGGCACTATAATTTATTATGTTTTGGGACACTATGTATTCTGTCAGAACTTTGATGACTTCTTCCCAGAGAAGAAGCCTAAGACTTGGTTTATAAACACTGAATGGAAATAATCAATCAGTAATACTTTGCACGGGAATACGATCATGTGAAATATGAGAGACTACTTACAAAGCACAGGGAAGCCTGGGTGCTGGCTATCGCTATCCAAGCAAAACACACACTGCAAACAACAGTTGCCAACTGGGCAAGTATTTTCATTTTCATACTCCAATTTTTTTGAAAATATAGTATTTCCAGTTACTTTTAAGATCATTTATCATTACCAGAAATCTCTGGTAATTGCCTTCCAAGTCACCCTCTTTCATTTCACCCTATGTGTAAGGCCTTTTTTTAGTGCTTAGCAGTTCCTGAAGATCTACATTATACTAACACTAGCAATTGAATTCATGAAAAGTAGAAGCTATTTTACACATCAGCATATCAGATTCTTTTTATGAAATAATTCTGAATAAATGCACAGCTAAATATTATTCTACATATTCTATTTTAAAACAGTAATTTAAATTAAAATTAAATGTTTCTGTATAAATAAAACACATTATATATGCATTATATGCAAAATAAATAAAAATTATTTATACTAGGATAATCAAAAAAGGGAACTGAAAATATTATTTTGACAGCATCAAAATGGGTTGATACTTAAAAATTAAGTTTTTATTACACCATTAATTTTAGTTTGTTCATTAAACACTATAACCATTAACAATTAAAATTAATTGTTACTAAAATGTATTCTGGTGTATTTTCTGATCCATCGTTAAAAACCTGTCTAACAGCAAATAATTCAGATAAAGCAAGCTGGTATGAAGCAGAATTATAAAACAATCTACCTGTTTTCATTTCAAGAATAAATCCTTTCAACTATTGGACATAGTCCTTACTTTTGCAAGAACAGTTTAAGCTGAAGTTTACAGGGCAGACCCTATAAGCCAGATTAGCTCAAAGGATAATCTTAAAATTGGTCCTGCATGTCTGTGTTAGGGTTACTAGCCAGCAACTAATATTCACTTAGTCTGTTAGTTACTCACATGCCTTAGGGTCTATGTAAATTCATAGCTATATATTTATAGCAAATGCTAAAAATTATTTTAGTATTCTAATTTACCCGTATTCTCAATGTAATATGCTATTCTGACAAAGGTACAACTGCCTCTGTCTTAGATTCTTCACCAGCAAAACTGCAGTGCCCGTAATTTTTTTAAACAATTTTAAAATTTTTTACGTTTTATTGGTGTGTGAGCAAAGGGTTTTGTTTAATTGAGTGTTTTGCTGAGCATAGGAGAAGGTTGCTATTCCTATGGCAGGTGAAAATGAAAACTAGGGGAAGGAATTTTCAGAATCACTTCTGTTAGGAATAACTTTCCTTTACTGGTCTTATTTTTGTAAAAAAGAAATCATGAACTTCATATTATACAACATTTTTTATCTCAAGCAGTTTTCACTCAGATTTTTTACTTACAGAAACCTTCCTTCAAAATGAAAAATCTCTATCCAAACTTTTGCTGGACTGAGATTTGCAGATGCAAAAAGAAAACAATAAATTCTGAAATAATTAGAAGCAGAAATACAGCAAGTACCATTTTCAGAAGCACATTAAGAATGTATATAGAAAATAACTTTAGCTTTGTGGACATCAACTGAGAAATAACCTTTCCACATCATATAGTTGGATTAAAATTTTCCACGAAATTGTATCAAAAAGACACCATTTTCATAAAGATGATATTAAGACTGTTTTCTTCAGCCTTACTTATTTTCACCTCTGTTACATGTTGTGAGATTTTCAATAAACCAGAGGAGATAAGATGAAATGAGTCAAAGGATCGTGGGGCTCTAAATAAATCCCAGTTCTCCAAATAGAAGTCAATGAGTAATTAATCTGAAAAGGTTAATCTATTTTACTTTCACTTGCTGAACAACGTAATTTAGAAGCTCAGTGATAAAATGCTCGATTTTGCCAGTATTTCATAATATTAACACTAGTTCACAGACACTTCCCAGGACTTTTCCTGACATTGTACTTTCTGGAAATACTACTACACTTTCCAAAGCAGTAAAATCTCATTTCTCATACTTTACCCTCACTGCAAACTATACAGCAAGACACAATGAACAGAGCTTCACCCTTAGTTTGTCATAGCTGTACTAAGGATTGAGTCTAGGCAATGTCAGTCACCTCCTGTTTTTACTTCTAATGCAGAAACCTGCAATGAACCAGCAATGGAGAACTGCTTTGTTTAAAACTACAAAAACTCTGCAATCCAGTTTAGTCAATAGACCATCAGAGTCCAGAAAACCTTCTGCTGCTATCTGAAATGGGTCTTTATATCTAGCTTGAACTAAACTTTCACTTCATTAAAATTATATCATGTTTCATTCCAGTTGTGATCCCTGTGCCTATCAGTGAAACTCTCTAAGTGATTGTCCAGGGCATTGTCGAGGATACATGATCCCAGTGTGTAATCCATACAGAACACATATTGAATTCAGCTTGCATTTGGATTGTGCAAGGATTACAGTTCTAGATCTAGAAAGAACAGATGAGCATGAGGTTCATTCAAGTGGTATGTATGTGATATGTATAAAATAAATGTTTTTCTACAACAGATGTACAGCCTATGTTTAGGAGTTGGTTAGTTCCTTAGACAAATTAGATATGCTCAGTAGTGCCAATGCAAAGTATTAAAAACTACAAGTGAAAGCTTAAAAAAAAATATTTTACAAAAAAATAAGATTTTAGAAAGAGATAATAAATATTGGGCAGGAGGAGAGGGACAGTCATTTGCCTCCTAGTTTCCAAAGCATCTGTGATAATTTTGAATCATATTATCAGACTTTTCTTCATATCAGTGGTTACTAGCTACATGCAACTTTTTATATGTATATTTTTAGTGGAAACTTAATTTGAAGCTTAGGTGATTAATTACCTGAGCCTGGAAACTGAAGCTCTGAAATACCAAAATAC
>NW_009601658.1:8934-12163 GCF_000690535.1 Cariama cristata | reverse complement strand
CTGCTGCCCCTCTTGCAGGGCAACCAGCCAGGTACCGTAGCATGCCCAGATTTCCCTGCCCGTGTCCCTCCTTGGGTCCCGGTGGCAGGACATCCACCCCATCCCTCCGATGCCAGGGCAAGGGGCCAGCCCGGGGAGCTCTGGGCACTGCGGTACCCAGCCCCTGCTCCCGGGGGATGCCGAGCTGTGGGGCTGCGCTCCGTGGAGCGTTACCGGGCCGTGGTGCATCACAGCTTTCATCCACGAGAGGCCACTTTCCTCTAGCGTTTGCTGCTGCAGCCCAAAGCCTTCCCCAGCCAGGGAAACCCTGGGAAGAAGGACATGGGCTCACTTGGGCAAATGGGCAGAGGACAGCCCGTCCCAGGCTTGGGGTTGGATGTCTCTTCCAGTATCTGGCTGGCTGTGCTTCCCTGCCTAAGCACAGCTCCTTCCCAGCTTTTTTCCAGTGCTTCATGCAAGCAAGAGAGCGTTTGGTAAGAAACTGCGCTGGTGTTTTTGTTAGGACCGAACCTCCCGCCTGGCTTGCTTAGGTAACGCCTTAGGCTTGCCTTGTGGGATGTCTGAGAGCCAGGTGGGACCCGAGAAGCTGCAGCACAGCCCAGTCGTGGGGTCGCATCCCACTCCGAGGTCAGCGATGCCTCTACTCGTGTCTGCGCTGCCCAGGCAGCAGCAAGTCCCACTTCCCACTGTGCCCTGCAGGGATAAACCCACAGGAGAGCAACTCCATCATTTCCCCACTTCAAGCCCATAAACAATGTGGCTTCATGCTTAGCGGGTGCCAAAGGGCGAAGAAGGGCTTTCAGCAGAGGACCGAAAGTTTGAGTGGGAACACTTCAAAGCCTGGGGGCCACCCATGGCCATCGGCTTCCTAGCAGGCTCCAGGGTCAGCTCTTGGCAAGGAGACAGGTTGGTTAATTGGAAAGGTAAATGGCCCAGGGCCCTGGGAGCTTCAGCTCCCTCACAAAGGGATACTCTGCACCGTCTCCCTCTTCCAGCCATGCAGCTGGATGGCAGCCCAGAAAGGTTCACCCTAGCACCGGGCACTAGAGCTGGAAAAGCCACCTCCCGTCTGCGGGAAGGGAGCAGGACTGGGTGCTACGGGAGGAGCTGTGCCCTTCTCCCCCGACAGCCAGAGGAACAAGGCAGTGCAACGCCAGCGTGACTCTAATAACGTCTGGGTCTCGCCAGCCCAAAGCCAGACCGGGACAAGAATCACTAAGCCGCCTCCGTGTACCTGGTCTCGCCTGTCCCTGAGAACCCCTGCCTACAGGGCTGGAGAAAGACCTGAGCCGCTCGTGCTTGCCGTGGGCTTTGCTCTCAGAGAACAGGCTGAGACCCTCTTAAATGCCATCGCGTGCTGCTCTGTGGTGAGCCGTGGTGGGGTTGTCTATTTGGGAAATCCTGCTCGGGAGCAGAAGGAGGTTGGGGTGGTGCTCAGGCTGCGGTAGAGAGCAACACTCCTGTCCTCCTGCCTCCTCCCTGCTCCTCTCCTGCGTTTCCCCCTGTGCCGGCACGTTAATTACTCAGGACCTGGTTTCCTTGTTTCTGTCACTGAGGTTGCGTTGCAACAGCCAACCAATAACTCAATCAGTGTGAGTAATATCCAAGTACTGCGTCTTGGTGCTATTATTGTTCCCTGCTTGGTAAAGGTTTATGGCATTTCATTTCATAGAAGCTTTCCTGCTGCCAAAGCCTCAAGCCAGCCTTCTACTTTAGCTGTATTAATTCTCCTGGGTCGGCCCTGCTTATATTGTGTTTTTAATTGAACATTCTTTTCCTGTCTCACTTTTGCAAATTCAGCCTTGATTTTCTTCCAGTTTTGCAAGGAAGAAAAAGAATGAATATAGCATTGGCTGACCCAGGGGTAGCATTTGTGAGAGGGACCCACCTTCGGCAGAACCAGCTCCCTGGCCAGGAGAGGAATGAAGTGGAAGGTCCTGATGAAAACAAGGGAGAGAGAAACGAGGGGGACTTCACTTGGAGAGAGTTTCCTCTCCTCTGGTCCAGCCAGAGGCAGAGTCGTGCCAAGGCCTCTGCCCTCGGATCCCAGGATGCTGGGGTTACGTCTGCTTTATGTTACAGCACCCTGTCCTGCCTAACCACAGCAGGCGAGCAACACCTGTTCCTTCTGATCCCCGACCCAGGACCAGCACTGGGATTGGTTTCATTTTGAAGCATCTCCCTCGGCTTTGGCAGCATTTGTCCTCACACTGGTGGGAGATGAGGGGAGAGAGATGTTGCTTCCAGACCCCACAGCTCTTCTTCTTCTTTCCTGCCGGCACGACCCAAGTGGCTGACATCGCCCGGACCACCCGAGCTGGGAGAAAAACACAGCTCAGGAGGAAAGATTGGCTTGACTTCAAACTGGTTTTGACTGGAGTGGTGCTCTGCCTTGAGGTGAAGCAGGTCTTGTCATAAATAGCAGGACGTCAGGGTGATGTGAGAGGATTTCTAAGGCCTGAGACTTGTCAGCCTGTTTCTGTACAGGAGCTGCCACCTGATTTGGCCGTGCTTGCTATAATAAGCGTAAGTACAATTAATAACAGTGCCTTGCCAGGGAGAAGCGGCTGGGTTACGCCAGCCTTTCTCTGAGGTCAGCCCTGCTATTGCTTCTCTTGTAGCTAGCAGCATCCGTGAAGGAGACATCTGCTTGCTGTAGAGATATCCAGGGCACTAATGGTTTCCAAAAGTAGATTGGACCGACTGAATTATAAAGCCAAAATAGAAGAAGTTGCTTGCAACAAATCCTGCTTGACTAAAGCAAGCCCTGGGCAAATCTCTGGTCCCCAGCCTGAACTTTGATTTGAACTACTAAACCAAGAGCAACAAGACTGATGAGCTTCCCTTACCTCCCCCCCACCAAAGCCTCTGGACTTCAAACTTCTGGCTCTGGTCCATGTCTGCACTATTTTGGCACGTTTTACTCTAGTTTTATCTTATTGACTATCTGGTAAGTAAGATGGGGTCAATCCCAGTTCTGACAGCTCTGCAACACAGCATCTTATTCCTAATGCTCCTCACCGCTCTGGAAGGGGGTGAGAAGAGCCGGGAACCCTCCTTTGAGTGGGGACAAAACTCCGGCGGTTGCAGTCAGCTCATCCAGCCCCAGATACAAACCAGATCTGTTTACCAGGGCCCTTCTTCCTGCCCAAATCTCCACCCTTGTCATCTCCCAGCAGGACCCAGCCATCTCTGGCAGAGGCTGCTGGCTTCCCCCCCCCGCCCGCGC
>NW_009601658.1:5957-8916 GCF_000690535.1 Cariama cristata | reverse complement strand
CAGCTGCCTGCCACGGACCCAAACCGCTGCCTGGCCGCCCGGGGTGTGAATGCACACACTGTCCGGACTGCCTCCGCTTTGGCAGCCGATAGCATGGGTGCATTGATACAGCCAGGACATGAGGAGCTCCTCAGTTTTAAGATCTTGTTCGCCCTTGTTAAATGGCCTGGCTCCTCAGCGAGGATTATGTGTCTGAACAAGCCCTCAGCTCGGGAGCAGCTGTTTTCCAGCTATTGCCTAACAAAGAAAACTTTCATGAGTACAGAAAAAGAACAGGACTTGGTTTTTCTGTACCAGCCGTCTGATTTGAGAGCAGCGTGGCTTAGGAACGACACCTCCTCAGCCTACCGAGGGGCTGAGATGCTCCTCACGTGCGTGGTCACTCACACCCTGCCGCAAGCATCGGCCAGGACCCACCAGCTCTGCACCACCCCGCACCGCATGGAGGGGGGGGGACACCCACACGCGTCAACGTGCAATGCTTTCCGCTTTGGCATCATATGCATCTGTCTCCTTGCCTGCCCTACCTGACTGAAAACATTGCCAGGTTTTACCACTGACCCCGACATTGCACCACGAGCTGCCTCTGCTCTTAAAGAGCTAAAAGCCCAGCCCGTGTGGGGCTGCAAGATTTGGTTTGTCATGGTGGGGTCATTTCTTTCCCCCGGCACAGACTTCATCCTTTGCTCTTCCTTTCTGCTTTTTTTTTGTTGTTGTTTTAAAGAAACCAATTTCCCAAATGAAGCGCAATGGCGAGCAGACAGTCTGCAAGCGCCTGAGTAGGATGAGCCTAATGGATGAGGCAGCAATTCACTGAAGCACTTTGTTTAATTGAAAGGCTCTGCCTATTGCTGCCAAAGGGAGTCAGAATGTGGTTCCCCTGACAGGCCCTAAGTAGATGACACAATATATGGAGGCTCAGTCCCTAACGCTGCTGCGTTCGGCTCCTTGGCTCGCCTCCTGCTCCCTGCAGCAAGCTGAGTCGCCTTGGCAGGAAGGTGGTACCTTGCTTGGTGTCTTCTCCTGCAGTCGCTCCACGGCCCTGCATCCACTAGACAGGCTCTTGCCCTGCCAGCCGGAGGGATTTGACTGTTTTCCCCTGGGTACAGCAGTTTGTGGGGTGTGGAGAGGGCGGCAGCCTGCTGCCATGAGGCTTTCCCTGCTGTGTGCTCGCCTCGCCTCAGACGGGATGAGCAAAGGAGGTTTGGGGGGGAAGGCATCTTTCTGGGTGATGCTGTGCCTCAGACCTCCTTTATCATTTTGGGCCGGTCGCTTCGTGTTGCCAGCGTTTCCTAGACCGATACGAGCACATACGACTGTGCCCAAGCTGCTTCACGGAGCAGTTGTGAAGAGGAAGGTGTTAAAGGGAATTCAGCTCTCAAATATTGCGGTATTGGGGGAAGAGCAATTGCTTTGGTCAGGCTGGAATGCAGGGGTCTGCCAAAGCCTGGGGAGAGGCATGGGAGTGCTGTGTCCGTCTGTCACTCCTCCTCCAACCTGGCACATCGCATGCTGCTGACTCTCGCCTTTTGCTCAGATGCGTGTGGCTAATTTTTCTCATCCTCTCTTGTCGCTTTTCGATGACACCAAACCTTTTATTTGGATTCAGCCCTTTGCAGTACATCCAGCAGATGGACTTAGGGAAAGGAGAATTCTGTAGAGTCCATTAGGTGCCAGCTGGGCAGGGGCACTTGGAGGTCGGGCTGCCTTCCTCCATCCTCTTTGACCACCTTGCTGGGTACAGCAGGAACCTTCGGCTGGCAATTGTTTGGCAATGCACTTCGGGTGCACCACCAGCCCGCTCATCCCCTGGCCAGGAGGCAGACAGCAGCCTCAGCTCTCCTGTCCCCTCACCCTGTGTGACCTGAATTAAGTCAGGAGGTGTTAAGCTGGGTGTGGGTTTCCACGGCACATGGCCTGCCCCAGCACGCTCAGCCAGTGACCTGCAGACACAAAGAAATAGTTGATGGAGAAGGATGTCAAGTGATGTTCGGGATCGTGCTCGATTTGAAAGCCTAGTGCAAACGTGGACTGAAGCAGGACACCCCTGCCACCGATTGCACCGAAAGCTGTGTCCTCTCCTTCACCATCACTAGCACAGGGTCCTCGATGCTATCTCCAATTTACAGCAGGGAAAGGTAAGACAGAGAAGGGCAATGACTTGCCCAGTGCCCAGGGGCTGGGTGGCCCTGCTCTGTCTCAGCACCATCCTAGAGCGGGCAGCAAGAGGTTAACCCAGCCTGAGTCCCTGCTCCGGGTGTGTGAGCAGAATAATGAATGCAGCGGGGAGCATTTGGGAGATTCAATGCGAGGCAGCATCGCCCCAGTGCTGGCTTCTCTCAGCTTGGCACCGAGAGGATGAAATATTTCCTGGTCATTCTCTGTGTGTGCACTAAAAAATTTATTTTCAGCTAGAAGAAGAAATCTTTTAAGAGCTGATAGTTTCAATGTCTTTTTTTTTCTTTTTTTTTTTTTTTTTGCCCACGCTAATGGCAACAGCAGCAGCTGCATTAACCGTTTTGGATAAAATTCAACACAAAAGCTTCTATCTCCCTGAAAGTCTGGTCCAATAAATCCTGCCTTTAACTATGAAATGGATTTAGAGGCGTGTGAAACCACAAGCTAGGCGGGGGGCGCCCCTCCCCCCCCGCCCAGCCTGTGGGCATTCCAGCCCAGCAGCCTCGCCGGGCACCACGCAGACCTTTTGTCGGAGGAGCCCAGCGGAGAGGAGCCGGGCAGCAGCTCCGGCCCACCAGCAGCTTTGCAGGGTTGCCAAGGACCCTCTAAGAGAGTGCTAAAACCTTGGCTTCTCGCTCCTCGCAAAAGGAGAGGAAAGGAAAAAGCCTGATCCCTGCACGCCCTGAATCTTAATCTCTTCTCTTTCAGCTCGAGTCCTGCTTCCCAGCATCTTCAATGTTTTCCGTTAAAGGAGGGGTCCCGAAAGCCGGGTGTCTTTGTG
>NW_009601658.1:3583-5900 GCF_000690535.1 Cariama cristata | reverse complement strand
GCCGCCCATCTCTCCCGCAGCCCTCGGTACCCAGGGCTTGCAGGCTGGCACGCCGAGGGCACCGTGTTACGCAGGCCAGGGGATGTGATGGGTGGGAACTGGGGCTGCCCCGGCTGCGGGAGCTCCTGCATTCTCGTTATTTTAAAGAATTTGTTACGGAAGGAAAACGCGATGTTTCTCTCAGATAGGATTTTGTGAAAGTGCGAGGCTGGGTTATTAGCACTGTGCATCATGGGTGTTTCTTGCAATAAATTTGAGCCAAATTTAACAGGGAGAGAGCTCTGATTTCAAAGGTAGTAGCATCCTTCAAGTTGCCTTGATAGAGGGTGGCCATCTGGGGGAAACCAGGCCCTGCTAGCTAGGAGGTCTACACTGAAATAGCTGCCCCGGCTCCGGAGGACACACTGGGGCGATGCAGGGAGCCCCGTGGCAGGAGGCAGACAAGACGAGAGCAGCGACTGGGTACGTCCAGTTTCAACCAGGCGAAAACCCTGGCATCCCTTACGTAAGAACACGTGTTTCTGGTGTCAAAAATGACCTGGTCTTTAAACCAGGAAAGGTCCTTTGTGTTTCTCTTGCAATATTCTTCAGTTCCCCATCGCTGTATCCATCACCCCCGTGTCAAAGCCTGTCCCGTAGCTCTTGCCAGCGCTGGCCCAGGCATCGTGTTGGTGCCACGGGGCAGCCGACATCCACGGGGCCGGGCACTGTCTCTGCATCACCACCTGAGCGTTGGAGAGCTGAAATTTTTGCTTTATGGTAATGAAAAAAATGCTTTGGTTGCACTTTCTCTGCAGCTAATCCAATTTGTCTCCTTACCGCTTTCAAATGCCTTTTAAAGATTCCTAGCAATGTATCATAGAAATCCATTTGCTGAGATGCAGCGAAGAGGGGCATTTTTATTTTACAGTTATTAGCGAGTGACAAGGTAAGTAACTCAGAGAAGATTGATCACCCAACTAAGCATTTTTACTTTCTCAATTAATCCTGGCATGATTGTAATAAATCCAGGAGTGGGAGTAATTAGATGTGAACGGACCTCACTTCCTTTTGCTGCTGCGTGTCAGGGGTAATGGATAGAGACATCTTTCTCTTGGAAGTGGCCTAGGGAGACGTCCAGTTAGATGGGATTTCTGGAGAGAAAGATAGATGTCAGGGGCCAGTGTTCACTTTTTCCTCAATGGAGAACAGATTTATGCTATCAATCCACATTAAGAAGACTTCATGGCTACATAGAAATCCCACAACAGTAATTCAATTAGCCCCATGCACTTTTTAAGATGGGATTTGATAATGGAGGATCATTTGCCCTAAAGTTCACGCTGAATTTTCTTTCTGCTTCTTTCTTTCTTTTTTTTTTTTGAGATGAAAAAAAAAAAGACCATAAAAGTCTGGATGTTTTTACCTCCAAGCTGAGAGGTTGCTAGGTTAAGTCCTAAACCACGCTGGAGGTTCACGGCCACTGAAAACACAGCAAGACGGCACCTGTACGTGCGTGCACGCTCCGTCCTGATACCCGGTCCCTCTCGCAATGCTAAACCGAGCTCATCTTTGCGAGCCCCTTGCACTGAGCGAGGTACGGGCTTGCTGCTGACTCGGAGGGTAAAGTACCCATCTGTGTGAGATCCCAGGGCTGGTTCCAGCATGGGGGAAGAGCACAACCAGTGCCACGGCCAGCAAACCTCCTCCCCAGTCCCCCAGCGCAGATGCAGCCTGTGCCACCGAGCGAGCCCCGGGCTGTGCCGGCCGCTGCGTGCTGGGCTCAGACCCACGGAGGGTCCTGGTCCCCCCCCTCTGCTGTCACCGGTGTCCCTCGGGTCCGGGGACCCTGGAGCCCGACTGCTGCTCTGCTTTACTGGATATGGGCACAAAATGATGTGCAGCTGCAGCCCTTCGTTTCACTGTCGTCGTAAACCAGGGCGCGGACGTTGGATGTGTCCAGGCTGAATTCCTCGTAACCTGTTATTACACCCCAGTGCTCATAATACTCGGTGGTTTGGGGTTTTATACTCTGTCTTCTGGAGTCGTGTGACTACGTGCAAATCTCAGCATACTTTCCTGGTTCTAAAGTTGAAGGTTGAGGATCATGCTGTCGAGAAAAGCTTGGGTCCCAGTAGCTCCTAAATCTTGCAGTAAAACTGACAATCCCCAAAGACTAGCTCTGAATTTTTAACTCAATACTAAGGCTGCCGTCCTGATTTGGGGAGGAAGAAAGCAACTTCTTGAATTCATCTCTTGAGTCTTATCTAAAGCATGTGCCGGATCCCCATTTGTTCCTGGCTTTCCCCCTGTAACTAAGAGGACAGACCACACTGAT
>NW_009601658.1:3165-3552 GCF_000690535.1 Cariama cristata | reverse complement strand
CCCATCGCAAACCCTGCCAGGGGCTGCCGCGGCACGAAGCCCCTCTTGTGCGGGTCCGCGGACAGGGAGCTGCTCCCCAGCTCTCAGCCCCTCTCCCAGCGAGATCTCATTAATAGATTTACTTATTTGAAAATCATTATACAGGCAGACAGCCTCATAGATGTAGGATCCCAGGGGCAACTTGTTAGCAGCTGCTCTGTAGCTACATCAAGAGATTTTTCTGACAGTACACAAAAGCCATTTGACAATGTCAGAAACCACCAAGAGGGATTAACTTGAAAGAGAAAAAGGGGGAAAAAAAACCCCACATTAAAACATGTCTTGGAGCTTCTCAGAGATGGAGAGCCTCAGAGTAGAAAAACCAGCCAGTGGGGTGTAGAGGCAACC
>NW_009601658.1:2235-3120 GCF_000690535.1 Cariama cristata | reverse complement strand
CTTTCTCACCCCTGGGGAAGTATTTCCGCGTAACGTCGGGGCTCTGTTTTGCTTTGCCAGGGTATTCGCACACATCTTTTATTTGCTTTCAAGGCTCGGCCTAAAATCTTGCGGGTTTCCTGCTCTGACGTGCGTGCCACACCAGTGTGACCGAAGGGCTCTGCTCTCGGGGGGGTTTACCCTGTGGTTACTGATGCTGTGGCTGCTGTGACTTTGGGATCCCGAACCTGATAACATCTTAAAGGATCTGCTCTCAGCCAGCACTGGGCACCTGCCCACCGACACCACAGCCCCACCGAGGGAAGCAACCGGAGAATGAAGGTACGAGACTTGCGATAGCCTTGGCCGAGAGCTGTGATAACAAATCTTGAAAGGGAAGTGCTTCGGGGACATACGGCGGAGAGATGCTGGCGTGAATCTGCTGAGCGCAGCAGGAGTGTCTGTACAGTCATTCTGAGGAGGCAATAACTCGCAATAAATGAGAGACCTTTACAGAGTTACTCAGCCCAACCTAAAAGAAGCTCATTTGCCTGTGCCATGAGCTGTTAAAATTGGAAAAATCTTCAAAGGACGTGAAAAAAAATTACAGTCCTGTCGAAAATGTGACAGCTGCTACCGCTGGAGGGAAAAGTCCTGAATCAGGCAAAGCCTTACCCAGGCAGTTAACTTCAGATGTGTAAGAAAAGCCACGGACATCGCTGAAGCTTGCTGAGAGCTGGGACTTAAACAGGTGTCTAAAGGTCAGCGTTGCTCAGCCATCCGGTGCTAGTGATGGTCTCACAACACCAGAGGGTTTTATGAAACCGCTGGCCGCTACAACCACATCTGATGGGAAGTATCACAGCATCCTCTCCTCTCCTCTCCTCTCCACACGCTCCTCCACTC
>NW_009601658.1:0-2192 GCF_000690535.1 Cariama cristata | reverse complement strand
TCCTCTCCTCTCCTCTCCTCTCCTCTCCTCTCCCTCGAAACCTGAGGCCCTTCCTGCAAGCAAATCTTGGAAATGCCATCCAAACGCGTGCAGGGGGGTCAGAAATCAAACACTGTGTAAGTCCTTGCCAGGTTTCCAACTGACAGAGGCCGACTGAGCTACTTCGCTTGTAAGCTCGATCCACAGACATTTTTGCGAGCCCCAGGTTTACAATAGCTGTCTTGTAAAGAGCCTGGGCAAACCCCAGTGATTTATGTATTTTTGTCAGTAACACGGTTTATTTATTTTGGGCACTGATTTGCCAAAGAGTTTGTTTCAGTTTTCCCACAGTGCCATCAGTTTCTTGGCCGGTTTCTCCTCTTGTCAGGCTTTAGCACGGCGATGGCGGAGCCGAGCCGTACCGTGCCGCTTCCCGGCGTGCGTTGTCCCTCAAAGGATGCTCGGAGTGACTGCGCTCCTTCGCTTGCCTCTCGGTGCTGGCCTTTGAAAAAGCCAACTGCCTTCTCCTTACAGACTTTATTAATCCTGCACACGGAAAGGAGAGCCGAGGTCCCGGAGGGGTTGTGTGGCACCTCCACCAGAAAGCCTACAAAGCTGAGTAAATCCACTCAAAGGACTGACCATATAGGGGCAAATACATCAGAAAATCCATTTTTTTCCTCTTCACAGCTTTGAAAGCAGATGGCGAGGTGGGGCTAGAAGGAGAGAACTAACAAACAGAAAACAGTACAAACACGGCATAAATAATTCTTCCCCTCTGGTCTTTGCAAAGTGTGGGAGCAGAATGTTACAGCTGGTTTCTTCCACCTTGAACTGAGGTGGTGTCTGTGATTTACAGTTGAGCAGCGCTCGAGGAATACGATAAAAATTAATAATTAATATAGCAAAAATAATCCGCCAGGCACTGAAATATTTTTAGCTGATTGCTTGAGTTTGTAATAGCAGCGATGTAATAATGGAGTCCTTTGTGCGAAACCTCCGCCGTGTGACAGCGATGCCTGCGGAGCCCGGACTCCGCGTTGCTCTTGGCTTGTGACAAAGTCTTTCCATCGCAGCTGAACGCTGCTCCCTTGCCCCTCGACCAGAAACCACACCTTTCGGTGAAGTGTTTCGGTTGGCACAGGCCGAAAACCTGACATCGTGTCTCCTGCTTTGGGTCCCTTTGCCCTGCGGCATCTTCTTCTCGGCAGGGAAGAGCGCAGGGACCCACTCCTCCTTGGGTTTTTTACAGGAGTGGTACAGAGGACTGGCAGGTTTTGAAGAATTAAGCCCTGCCAGGTGAAGCCAGGTTTCCTGCAGACCTGAGTATGCTGTGGGCCGCTTTCTTCTGAAAATCGTATCTCTCAAGTCCTCGTTGAAGGGATTAAATGCTCCGTGCTTTTGAATAGGGAGCCTTCCTTCGGTGTTGAACTGGGAACCCAGTTTTATGGGACAGAAAGCGAAGCTCTGAGCAGAAGGGGAGCTGGGAGAGGGTGTGGGGTTTACAAGAACAGCCCCAGTGCTGAGACCAAAGTCACGGTCGAAATGCCAAGTGTGTGGTTTAAGATAGAGTATGTACAGTGTAAAACCCTGTAAATGAAAAAAAAAAAAATTCCCTGTAAAACCCACAGCAGTTGTGATATCTCCAGGCAGATTTATGCAATCTCTGGTGTTTCGTCCTCTTCGGGGTAGAAGGTAGGCTTGGACAGCATTTTGAATATTCGATAAGATTCATTTATTCCTATCTTGTAGTTAATTTCTCTTTATGTTCCAGGGGAGAGAAGAAGGATTGGCACATACACAATCGCAGGGGTAAAGAGTGCAAATAGCACAAACGGCACCGCTCAAAACTTAGAGGATGAAGAGGATGGATGGTTACCTGCAGAGCCTTACAAAGCAGGATGCTGCTGAAACACGCTCGTCGGAGAATGACGTGGGGGCACGTCGTGTCCTCTGCTGGCATCGTGGCATTGGCGTGGTTAAACTTCCCCCTGCGATCCGTAATTTACCCGCTTGGCCCTGGGTCACAAACCTGACTCGTTTAGGGCCATCAAGTAAAACAGCCTTGTAAAACGCCTCGGGGGATGGCTAATTTATGGAGGGGAGAAACAATATCCCTCCCTTGGTGCCACTTAACTTTTCATTTTATATTTGCAGTAATTGCACATGACATCTAGAAAAATTGCCGTCCACTCCCCGGAGAAAGCCAGGGC
>NW_009601657.1:0-2084 GCF_000690535.1 Cariama cristata | reverse complement strand
CTACTCTGATTTGATCAGCAATAAATTAAATCAGTTTTCCCCAAGTGGAGTCTGTTTTACCCATGACAGTAATTGATGGATGATCTCTCCCTGTCCTCATCTCGACCCATGAGCCTTTTGTTTTATTTTCTCTCCCCTGTCCAGCTGAGGAGGGGAGTGAGAGAGCAGCTTTGGTGGGCACCTGGTGTCCAGCCAGGGTCAACCCCCCCCACCACAGCGGGGTCTTGGGGAAGAGAGAAAATTGCAGTCACTTCTCCCTCTGAGTGTCATGAGAGCTAGTTGTGATTTCAGAGCTGTTTAAAATACTTTAATATGAATTACAAATTCTATTGAAAAGCTCTTTCCATGAGCACTATTGATTTCTGCTGGCTGATGTTAGTGTTTGAAGCCATTCTTCACCGCATGTCTGATCCCTGTGCAGCTGTCAGTTTGTATCGGATACAAGGTTTTAGAACAGGTATTTTTACATACGGTATTTCCATTGGAACTAGAGCATATGAATGGGAAGCATTTATTTAATCTAAAGACCAGGTAGGTGATGTAAAACACTTCTAATATTCACTATGATTTTGAGAAGAAACAAAACCAAAACCTTTGACCAACTGCCGCCCATATTGCAGGCCAGATATCCAACAGACTAAGGCTGAAAGGATATGCATGATCCAGTATCGCACATCTCAAGCATCCCAAAACTATGAGTTGGAGCAAAAAAAGAGTTGGCACCACTGGTCTGCAGAGCAGAGACATGACATATATCACCCTACTTAGAAGAATAATGATTCTTTAAATGTTTCTTTTAAATGCTCCATGAAGTTAATATGTAGAACGACTGAAAAAGCTATTTCAAAAAAATATCACGTGTTCCTCATTGTTCAGCCAACCTGTTTACTTTTGCCTGTGTCAGAGGGGTGTGCCTGCAGCACAGGCACGATGGTCACTGATGCAGACCTTCCCGGACTCAACCCTGTACTGTAGCAAAAAGCTTTACCAGCACAGGCTCCAGAGAGCGCTGGGCTGGAGCTTGTGTTGTCATAACCGTGTGATTAAAGGAAATATTACCTTCAGTCACATCCCAGCTCGCAAGGCAGGTTTATGGTCATTCGCGCTTATCCTGCAGCGGCAGTCCCTCTTGCATGGCTCTGGGAAGAGCCCAGCCCCACGCCTGTGACAGCACATCTTCCCTGCGCTGGTCCCCACACCAGCTGGGTTACAGCAAACTTCTGAACATCGCGTGTACTTCGCCACAGCACAACCCGCCCAGCAGCTGTAGTTTGCATGAACAGCACCGAGGCAGAATGTTTGCCTTGTGTTAAAGACTCTTGAAAGCACTTCTGGGCGTATCAAGGTTTGTAAAATCTTTGTTTTACAAATTGGACTTCGGGATGCATTAATTTAGCCTCAGCCTCAGCAAAAAATCTTGCATCCAAATGCGAGTCCCAGTGTCTTTTATGCAGTAGCCAGCAGGAAGGTTTCTGTTCCACTCAGCAGAAGAATGTTAATTGCAAGGGAAGTTGAACACTGAAATGCTTTGCCTATTAGAGCATTGTGCCAGGGGAAGGAGATAAGCTTGAGAGGCTGATCCTTTCTTCCCCACAGCAGAGAAAGTTAGAAGTGCAAACTCAGTCATGCTGCTCTTTTGGGTTGGTTTTTTTTTTGGCTTTGAAATGGTCGCTCCTTCCCTAGTTGCCTTTCTTTGGCTTTCCAGCAGAGCTACCTAAAAACTATAATAAACTGTCAATCTCTTGTGGGCTTTCTAGAGGCTTTCTAGTCTAGAGGAGTGAAGCTCGGCCTCAGAGAGGGTCTGCAGCCAGAGAGGAGAGGAGATGCCGACTCCTGGCTCAAGTGAGAGGGACTGGGGTGTCTTCTCGCTGTCCCCCAGCGTTCCCCTGCCACATCCCCCTTTCTAGACCAGTTAGCAATACCCCCCCGGTAAAATGTCCCCAGCCACCCTGCAACGGCCAAACCTGGGCTGTACGGAGTACCCGGCTTACGGTGCGGCGAGCGGGACCGCGTCCCGCCAGACTCATTCCTCGCCCCGGAGCTCCGCTCCTGCTCCCCGGCCCTTCGCATCACCTCCCCGGGGC
>NW_009601656.1:347-1387 GCF_000690535.1 Cariama cristata | reverse complement strand
CTCTGCTCGCTTCATTCCGGTATCGTTAACCTACCGGTGAAGCAACTGTTTGCGTGCCCTCTCTCCCTCCCTTTGGGCTGCTTTTTCCCTGTTACTGATCCATCCCTTGTAAATCATTTATGGGGAACCGGGCACTTCTCTCCTCGCAGGAGCTTCCCTTGAAAAACTTTCCCGTCTTCAGGCAAACGCCTTTTCTTTGTGAACACGAATAATTGATAAAAGACCCCAACGTGCCTTCAAAAACCATCTAAACGGCTGCCGGGAACTATAGGCGCTTAGGGGCACGGGGTGCTCCTGGCTTTAAAAGCGCAATACAGGAAACGGTCAGGACCAAACCAGTTTAAAGAAACAGCTAGTTTTATGTGGTTACCTCTAACCATAAATGGGAAACGCGGTCTAATTTTACGGGTTCTGGTATCGAGGGTTCAAGCTGACTTCTGTAGAGCCCTTCCCCCCCTCCCCCTGATCAGAAAGCACCTGGCATTCTCGTACTAACTAATGTTTCTCTGTTTTCTTGCCTCGAAAGGCAGAGTGAGAGAGAAAGTGCGTTGTTCAAAAGAAAAAGAGAAGCTGTAAACCTCTTAAAACTCTGAATCGTGAGATTACGCCGGCACGACGCGGCTATGAACCGATTTCAAGGGCTGCCTCCGAGACTCTGTTTTCTTTAGAGGTTCCCTGGCTAAACTATTAATTGCCAGGGTTTCATGAAAGATTTGCAGACTTTACAATCATTTATGGTCCGTGCCATAAAAACTCGGAGATACGGGCAGACTGGTTCAAGGTGTAATGCAAAGATGTATTAGGTGCCCTTGGCAACTATCTGTGGGCGCTGTTTGTGTTCTCCGAACACGCCCTTCGCTGCAATGAACATTTCTGCAAACCGCGGGTTGGGTTGTTCATTTCCAGAGCTCTGGAGGTTCACACAAAAGAGCTATAGATTTCAGGCAGGGGAATCAAACGATTGGAAACTCCTTCTCGTCCCCCCGACGAGTTCAAATGCAAGTGAGATAATTACCCTTGAAGAAAAGTAAACTTCGAGG
>NW_009601656.1:0-262 GCF_000690535.1 Cariama cristata | reverse complement strand
TGACCCCCCCCAGGACGGAGATCACAGCATTGTCCGCCACAGCAGAAGGCGGCAGAGGAACCCCTCCGGTCCGCGGAGAGACACCTCAAAGGGGATTGACGGCCCGCCAACGCTGTCCCGCTTAGGAGCCTCACAAACCAGCACCCTAGGCATTTTAAAGATTATCCCCTTAAAGATCTTTGAAGATTATGCTAATGACTGCAGATTACAAGAGTTTACTGCGCGAGCGGTGAAACAAAACCAGCCTCGTGGCGGTTGCCCA
>NW_009601655.1:0-1858 GCF_000690535.1 Cariama cristata | reverse complement strand
TATATATAAACTGAAAACATCAAATATGGTCAAGACTATAAATTCAATTCTCTTAAATTACAGCAGACATACACAATAAGATAGGGGCACAACCTTTGTTGCAACAAAGCACGCTTTGTCCTTTCTAATAGGCTTATTCTAAAGGCTAGCAATTGCCACCTAAGTTTTTTCAAGACCTGCGAGCTGACAAAAATAGCCACTTACCTACTATCTGTGTCCAGACCTACAAAATCCTTCTTCTCAAAAGGAACACAGAGGAGAGGGATCTTGTCTCCAGACTTATCAGTGGCTCTGTCAAGCCGCTTAGACTCCAATACTATGAAGAGGGATTCGATAAAATCTTCTATTCTCTTCTCCACAGTTTCACATTCATCATAACTGGGATAAAATGCCACATCTGTGCGGGGCTGCTCCGCAATCTCTCCTTGAAGCCCAAAGACAAACAACCGGGAATCATAGAGAGTAGAACCATACATTTCCTTTTGAAGATGGAATTTTTCAAAAGTCTGAGGCCAGTCCTTTGCAGAAGAACAGTCCGTAATAGTTATCAGCCCCACAACTTTCCGGTGTGTCTGAAAATCCCCCCATTCATTGTTCTCTGGGGGATAATGGTGCCTATAACGGATATACAACACACGCTGAGAGTCGCGCACATTAACTTGACTCACTGCTGTAATTCGCTTGTAGATCCTGAAAAAGCTGTCTTCGGGTACAATGCCAATCGGCTGAACCACAACCAGGAGAGTCTGATGATCCTCAGCACACTGCATGTAGTCAGGAACACTCATTTTGCATCAACTGCAGGCTAGTAAAAGAAAAACGTATATTATTTTTTAACATTCAGAAATACACGTCGTCGCTGAATCAAACCAGGACTTTGATGCTAAACCCTCCTGCATCCTGTATATATGCGCTACAATACTAATACTTTCTTTCACCATTTTACTAAACCTTCAGTCACGCAGCCTACTGACAAAGTTACACAGTGCACAAAGAGTGTTCTTAGTTATGTATCAGTATGACCACAAACAAAAAATCTGTAAATTAGTTCTTTTCCAATCAA
Source organism: Cariama cristata (assembly GCF_000690535.1). Taxonomy (NCBI): domain Eukaryota; kingdom Metazoa; phylum Chordata; class Aves; order Cariamiformes; family Cariamidae; genus Cariama; species Cariama cristata. The sequence continues at coordinate 795 of NW_009601655.1, read as the reverse complement.
ATTAGTTTCTCATTCACCATGCAGCTATACAAGCCAACCTAACGCACGGGGCAGCAGAAAGTCTCTCTCTACCACAGCCACAGAGTAAATGTTTGCCAAAGCACCACCTCCGAAGAGAAGTCTTTTGAGACTCAGGCTCTCGGTCTGTCTCCACAACACGCCTTGGGGAAATATGGAAAAATCGTGTGAGGTGGGACAGAAACCGACACCAAATCGGAATGACCAAACTGTACACAGCTGTCAGCGCTCGCACATGGCCAGGCAGAGGAAAATCAGCTCCGGAACACTTATTTTTGAGAAAAAGGGAAGTCGTTATTTTCTCAAAACACATGCAGGTTCAACAGAAGGACCAGGCAATGTTTTCTGCTTTTGTATCTAAATATTTAGAATTCCTTCTCCCCTGAGCTATCTAAAATTGATTACTGTACTGCAGCTGTGTCTTAAATGAAGACACGCATAGCCAAGCCCTCACATTTCTGAGACCACCCGGACCACACAGATCCCTTGGTGGATTTCAGCTCCAATGCACCCCCTGAAATGTACATCCGACAACAACAACAACGCAACCCAAACCCAACCAACCAACCGAAACAACAACAAAAAAACCCCACAGCACAGCTTTAGACTGACACTCTTGGCTTTACCAAACAGAACGAAGAAAAAGAGTTTTGAGCCCCTGAGCACAGGTGACAAAACCAGCTGTTTGAGGAGGAGGGGCTCCTCATAGCTACTGACAGCGCGAATACCCGGTAACGTAAATCCCCCCTCCCCTACCCCGCTGCCCAACGTCAGCCA
>NW_009601654.1:10617-10905 GCF_000690535.1 Cariama cristata | reverse complement strand
TGTGAGGAGAGGCTGAGGGAACTGGGCTTAGTGGGCCTGGAGAAGAGGTGTCTTCAGGGGGGAACCTGACGTTGGCACGGTCAAGAAGACGGATCCTGGTGCTTGATGGGGGTACGCGGGAGGAGCGCGGGGCAGCTGGCCCAAGTCCAAATGAGCAGCTCGGAGGGGACATAAGGGAACAGTTTTTCATCACGAGAGCAGTGAGGCCTCCAAACAGGCTGCCCAGGGAAGCGATGCAATAATCTCTCTCCATCCTTGGAAGGGTTTTAAGATCTGGCTGGACAAAAC